>NW_016690248.1:3372838-3500093 GCF_001604755.1 Lepidothrix coronata | reverse complement strand
CCCCGGTCAGCTTCAGCAGGCAACTCTCGAGCTCTTGGCTCGTCTCCAATTTCGCCTGGGACTCCTCCCAAGCGCAGGGCCTACCTCCAAGGCCCAGTCTCCTGGCTCAGCTCCAACTCTGAGCCCTTCCTCCACTCACAGTGGAGGGAAAGAAAAAGCCCCCCTCTACAGCTTCACTGCAGAAAAGGAGGGGGAAGAAGGCTTGCCTCTCTTCTCTTACCTCAGGTGCTGTGAATCTCTTCCTTCACAGCACACACTCCAAATGCTGACTCTAACTAGCCAAAGGCTGAGCTGGGGGGTTGCAGGGCTCCCCTCTCCCCCCCCGGAGGGGAAGAGAGGGAGCCCAGCCACCCCCTGGCCTTCAACACCTACACGCAGCAGACACCAACACAAAACAACCAAGACTGCAATGCCAACCGTTTCAGGTGCTGTGATATATGATTTTTCAGCTGAAGCGAACAACATGAGTGGTTATTGGCTCTCCAGGGAACACTGTCCTGGCACCCAATCACCTCTGAGCCCCTTGAGCTCTCAAGGGTGGTCAATTTCAAACTATGACACTGAGAAGAGATATGTGGAGTAGGAAATATAACTTATTCACTAGAATTTCTTCATGCATATTATTTCTGCATTGCTTTGTCAACTACCCAACAGTGTTTACTGTAAAAAGTGGGGTCCACTACATCCTCCTAAGCGTCCCTCAAAACACACACAGAACAGGGGGTTTTAACAAATGTATCTATTCTGACAGAAATACATTTTTTTCAAAGGTGCATTCAGGTGATATTAGCTAGGCCAATGTCCAGATGGACACTCTAGATACCTTGCAGCCATATCACAGAGTAAATGTCTTCTGCAATCAGTGTATTGATGTATAATGAATGTCAGTCAGCTTTTCCCCCACCTCTGCTCCAGTTGCAATGTCTCAATCTTAGCAGAAGAAAACAAGAGCCTGTAGGCTGCACAGAACCTCAGACATAATGCAAAGAGGTTTCTTAATTTATCCATCTGGGGAGTAAGTTCTGGGTTCATTTTTTTTTCCTTAGGGACAAAATTGTTCCTTCTTTTTCCAAGTAATCTGTTTTTAAGTCCAGATGTTTATTTATGAGTATGTTTGTGTCAAACACATTAAGATAACATTTTTTTCTACAATAAGAAATCAAGAAACATAATACTAGGTAATTTGGTACATCTTAGTAGATTTATTTAAATGTGAAAGTTTATGACCTTTTTCTTGATGTGTATGTACTGAAGAAAATGCCACCTCAGTTTTCCTTCTGTCATACCACTTACTGACATAGCACTTACTACTGGCATTGTCCCCAGCTGAGAAGAATGTAAGAACTGACCACAACACCTTTGGTTATTCTGATATCATCTTTTCCTGAGAACAAGAAGAGGTTAATGTCATCTAATGAATCAGCTGATTCACGGGATCAGCTTTAGGGCAAATATGTCTTGTAGATCTTCTGCAACTGCAGCTTCTCTCCTAGAGGCTGATTAAATCAGAGTGAAGCCAACTGAGCACCCCTTGCACAGACAGTCTCCATGCAGCTGATGGTCTGCTTACCATGACTCAAGTTGCTGGGAGGCCTGTTCCTGTAGGCACTGCTGAGGTAGTTAACCTGACCATGGTAGTTAATTGGAAGAATAAACTATCACTCATGTTAGATACTTCCTGTGCAGTGCCCACACCTAAGACCATCATTCTAAGTTCTCTCTTTTGTCTACAGAGAATAAAATCATAGAATCATAGAATCATCAAGGTTGGAAGAGACCTTCAAAACCACCCAGTACAGCCATCAACATGGCACTATCACTGTAACCACTAAATTATACCACCCAGCGCCAGATCCAGACACCTCTTGAACACCTCCAGGGATGGTGACTCTACAACTTCTGTGGGCAACCTATTCCGATAACTGACCACTCTAACAGTGACTTTTTTCCCCCTAATATCTAATCTAAATCTCCCCTGTCTCAGCTTAAGGTCATTTCCCCCAGTCCTCTCAACTTCAGGCATGGCAGAAGAGACTGGCTCCCACTTCACTACAACCTCCTTTCAGGTACTTGTAGAGAGTGATGAGCTCCCCCAGAGCCTTGTCTTCTTGACACTAACCAAACTCAGCTCCCTCAACTTTCTAGACCCTTCATGAGCCTTGTTGCCCTTCTCTGGATACAAAATAAATAGCAGCTGTGGGTTTCATGTGACCTAAAACATTCACAGGGTCCATTATGGATGTTTTAACAGAGAATTTGTTCAAATTCTAACTATAAAGGACAATTATACTGACTTGCCCAGACACAGTCATTAATGCTGAACATGCCTACACATGCTCAGGCAGATGAAATGCCAGTATGATTACAGTGGACCATAGTGATAAGATAGAACTCATAGTTATTGTATCACCACAACTGGTGTGATGGCTATTGTTTCTGGTAATGCCATGAAGTTAAGTGTCTTCTCCAGATCCTGTGAGTTGTGTGGATTATCACTTTCACTTCAGGTTGTATCTCTGAATTCCCCAGAATGGAGCAGCTGGATTTGCTCTATGGTAATGAGTTTAATTATGTTTTAATATACATGTGTTTGGGTAAGTGTCTTAATAATCTAGTAATGGTTCAACAATACTTAAAGGAAACAAATCCATTTTGGGAGAGAAGGAAGTAGACACTGATCCAAGTAAAATATTTTTAGCTTGTCAGCTTGTCCAGCTTGAAAGTCACTAGGGGATTACACTTTTACCATGCAAATACATGCGCACAGAAGAGAGAGCAAGGTAACACACTGAATAGTTGGGAACAGGATGCTGTAAGATGACATGAGAGACTGCAGTGATCAGAGGCAGCTCTTGTCAGGTAACTGTGTTGATCAACAACTTGTTTGCATGCTGCAGGCTCCTTTTATGACTCCTTCTCTCTGTTTTCTTACGGTTCTGATCCACCTTATCCCTTCCTATCCAGTCTTTGGCCCTTATGGAGTTTTGCATATTCCCCCCATTCCTTTAAATAACCCATAATAATTTTGCTTTTCCCCATGAGACCCATGGTACTTCCCCCTTTCCAGGTACACAGTTCTGGCTGAACCTCAAAGCATCAGATTTTCTTCAAAAGCACTTTCTAGACCCAACATAAATGTTAGTGTAGGTGCACCTTAGCTACCTAACACTTACTTACAGTTTGGGAAAACAACCTGGACAAATTGAACTCTTTTATGAAGACTTTATAAGAATAGGTAGAAAGAACCAGGAGCAGAGGAAATTGTCTCAAGTTGTGCCAGGGGAGGTATAGATTAGATATTAGAAAAATTTATTCACTGAAAGGGTTGTCAGGCATTGGAAAAGGCTGGCCAGGGAAGTGGTGGAATCATCATCCCTGGAAGTGTTCAAAAAGTGTGTGGATGTGTCACTTGAAGATATGGTTTAGTGGTAAATATGGTGGTGCTAAGTTAACAGTTGGACTTGGTGATCTTAAAGGTCTTTTTGAAAACTAATGATTCTATGAAAGAAGGTTTTTTACTATAATTTTTCTTCCTGCTCCATTATTTCAAAATTAATTATTTGAGGCAATGAAGCAATTTAACAAATTAGAATTCTTGTAGGAATAAAACTTGCAAAAGTGAGCTCCTTGGACTTGAAACTTGACATCTAGCAATCTCAGGGATGTTTAGTGTTGAACTTGTTTCTTCGGTATTTTCTACCAGGTACTTCTACTTGAAGTTGTTTAATACTCTTTTTGTACTGCCTAGAGAACCTGGGCACCCAGACATGGTACTTAGGTTGTCACAAGTAAGTGGGAGACTCAAAAAATTGATTTTTTTCAGCTCTCATTCTTTCATGTGGCCTTCTGCGGATGTAGCCTTTTATATGTTAATGCTATTTTCACATTGTCTGTATTAAAATAAAGGACCCCAAATCTTAGCAAGCAGAACTTAAGAGTCATTGCATCTGCTTTCTGATTTTTATATCCATTTGATGAATTTTCTAAGTCTATAAATTGGAAACAATCTCAAAAAAAAAAAAAAGAATAAGTGGATTACTCCGATAGAAGTTTCAGTTAAAAAAAAAAAGAAGAAAAGTGAATACATAGTGTAGTCAATCAGGAAATATTATGCTAATTACTCTAAAGATAACAGCTGTTCATATTCTTTAGATTATTAACACCTTCTACACACCAGCAGGGAAGCATCCCATGCAATGCAAATCTTCCGTGTGCAAACAACTGCTGCTCCTTCACAGGGAAGTGGATAATATATTCTTCTCTCTGACAGAACAATAGGTGAGCAACAGCAGGCAGAACAGAAGCTTTATGACTTTCAAGATTTTGTTAATGTCGTTGGCACTGCAAACTGTACTACACATATGCTACCAGTAGAAAACAAATGTGATTCTTATAAAGCAAAAATCACATCCAGCCTTTTATACATAAATAAATTACTAGATTATGCCAGCTGTTACTTTTTTTTTCTCTTTGACTTTACCTGATTAAAAATGGTGAATCCAACGTTATTTCTGAAGCGGCTTTGTGAAAAGATCAATTTTTGACTTTACAAATCAAATCTGTAGTCAAATTATTATGGTGCTCAGTCCTTATTTTCTGGGTTATAGAATTAGCTTTCATCATATTGATACTTTAAATGTTCTGCTCATGTTATAGAACAGGGGAAAAGAATGTTGTTTTGTGGAGAAACTCTTCCCTACCAAGGAAATATGGCTGTGATCTGGGGAAAGGTGGAACAATGCTTTATCTACAAAAAAATATGACTTGAATAATAAAGAAAAACCCACTCTAAATCTCTTAATTGTGGAGTTTGAAAATGGAGTGTTAAGTCCAAGAAAAAATTACAAGCAAGTTGCAGAATTAACAAGCTCATGGCCTCTCTGATCTGTTGCACTCGGAGTTTAATTCAAGTTAATTGAGACATTTAAAAGTTGTAAAAACTATGAGAATAAAGAGGAAAACAAAGAGGAAAGCCACCAAACTTCTAACTCCAAAGGAAATGAGATAGTAACATGATAAAACTATCCTTAAGTGCTATGTTATGCTTGTTCTGTGAATGACTCACAGGGCAAGGAGTCTGCTCTGCATGCTTTCTCTGGCAGAGGTACAGGCTGTGACCCTCAGCATCCCCCACTCCCCTTCACACCTCGTACTAGCAAGAACATCCAAAATTGAGATTTCCCACATACTTGTTATATAGGTAGTTCCTGCCTAATACCTTCCCGCCAAAATGCTCGGCATTTGCTGTTCTTCTACCCACCCTTCACTGTTCAGGTGCCTGAGGTATTCTGCATCATTTTGCCTGTGGTGGGGCACCCCAAGAACAGATGTGTCAGAAAAAATGAGGCAGTATCTCTTGACAAAATTATGACTTTCTGAACAGTTTTTTTGTCATTTATTTGCATTGCTCACAAAATTTGCAGCTTCTCTGATACTTCTGGTCAGCTTACAGCTAAGGAACATCCTCTTAAGAGGGTGAGTCACTCCGGGTGAATCAGCTCTGCATCACTCTGAAGCACTGAGCAGCATTTTGCATCATGCCAGCTGAAGAATGAGTTCAAGGAACTACCAAAACACAAATTACCACCTCTCTTACCTAGAATCCATGTACAGAGGATAACAGGATTAGGTATCCTCTGAAGAGTATTGGGATGCTGCCTGTTTGTGTAGGGATGGAGTCAGAAAGGCCATGGTATATCTGGAGCTGAACTTAGCAAGGATGCAAAGAATAACAGTTATGTCACCCAGAAAAGAAAGTGTACCCCCACAATGAGCATGACTGGCAAACTGGTAACAACAGATGAGGAGAAGGCTGAGGTACTCAACTGTTTTGCCTGTCTTCAACAGCAACCTGCCTTCCCACACCTCTCAGGTGGATTGCAGCAGGGACCAGGGGAGCAAAGTCACTCCCACTGTAAAAGAAGATAAGGTTTGTGATCATGTGAAGAACCTGATTGTGCAAAAGTCTATGGAACTTGATGAGATGCATCCCAGAGTCCTGAAGGAACTGTCTGATGTAGTTGCCAAGCCTCTCTCCATGACATTTGAAAAGTCACATCAGTCAGGTGAAGTTCCAGGTGACTGGAAAAAGGGGAATATTGCACCCATTTTAAAAAAGGGTAGAAAAGAGGACACCGGGAGCCACTGACCTGTCAGCCTCATCTCTGTGCCTGGGAAGATCATGGAACAGACCCTCCTAGAAGATATGCTAAGGCACATGGAGGGCAGGGAGATAAGACAACCCTCACCAAGAGCAAGTCTTGTCTGACTTACCTAGTGACCTTCAATGATGGAGTGATCACATCAGTGGTCAAAGGAAGTGTAACAGATGTCATCTATCTGGACTTCTGTAAGGCCTTTGGCATGGTCCCCCATAACATCCTTCTCTCTAAATTGGAGAGAGATGGATTTGATAAGTGGACTGTTTGGTGGATGAGGAATTGGTTGGCTGGTCACATCCACAGGCTAATGGTCAATGGCTCTATGGTCAGTGGCTCAATGTCCAGGAGAAGATCAATGACTAGTGATCTCAGGGGTCTATATTGGCACCAGCACTATTTAGTATCTTCATAAATGACGTAGATGAAGGAATCAAGTGCACCATCAGCAAATTTGCAGATGACACCAAGCTGAGAGGTGAGGTTGACACACGCAAAGGATGGGATGCTATCCAGAAGGACCTGGACAAGCTCAAGGAGTGTGCCCAAGGAAATGTCAGGAGGTTTAATAAGTCCAAGTGCAGGGTCCCATACCTGGGTAGGAACAACCACCAGTATCAATACAGGCTGGGGGATGAACAGATGGAGAGTAGCCCTGCCAAGAAGGACTTGGGGGTGCTGGTGGATGAGAGGCTGGACACAACCCAGCAATGTGCACCTGCAGCCCAGAAAACCAATTGTGTCCTGAGATGCATCAAAAGCACCATGGCCAGCAGGTCAAGGGATGTGATTTTGCCCCTCTACATTGCTCTGGTGAGACCCCATCCAGAGTCCTGCATCCAGCTCTGGAGTCCCAGCACAAGAACATGGACCTAGTAGAGTGAGTCCAGAGGAGGACCACAAAGAGGTCAGAGGGATGGAGCATCTCTCCTGTGAGGAAAGGCTGAGAATTTAGATTGTTGAGTCCGGAGAAGAGAAGGCTTTGGGTGACCTTACTGCATCTTTTCAATACCTGAAGGGGGTTATTATGGACTAATACCATCTTTTGTATTTAACTTACAGTAATCTTTGTTTGAATTTTGTTGAATATAAAAATACAACATAAATGCATTAGCTTGTTATTCTATTTTAACAACATCCTGTGCAGTAAGAACATCTCTAATGCAGAAAAACTTTCAGAGAGGTGACATTTTGTTAAACAAGAAATCTTGCCTCCTCTGGTTTTAATAAAGGATAGTGCTATGTTAGAAACATCTGCAAGGTTTATTTTGTTCTAGACATCTGAATATTTGTTAGAAAAAGTTTGAAATTAACTCACTCATAGAAGCTTGCTCCAAAAAAATCTCCAAAATTAGAGTGATTTACTAGCTGCTGTGCCAAGGATTATGTGATACTTGATTTTTGGGTATACGTGTTTCCTAGCAATTACTGTTTTAACTGGAATGTAAAATAAGGCATCTCCAAAGTTTTTATCTATTGATTATAGTAGTAAAAAGGAAAAGGGACAGATAGCTCTTGAAGAAACCTTCTTCTGTAAATATTATATAAACATGCAACATGTGGATGAAATAATACTTACAGAAATCTAAAATAATGTAATGCTACTCATGTTTCACATTTAGGATGAGATGCATAGGAAGAATTTCAAATAGAAGTTGTTTCTGATATGTACTTGGAACATCTTTAACCTACAGTAACTTACACTGAAGCTAGAAGCATATGAGATTAATCTTTTCTACATACAGGAAAACACTACGGTTATGATACCAATGACATTCAACATTTCCTTCATTATTCTGTGGGGTTTTTGACATTTTTTAGGAGAATATCCAAATGTTTTCTAATGGATGTATACCTACTTTTTTCACTTTTAATGGTGGAAAATTGGAACATTTCATGAAAAAAAAAATCACTTGTAAAAGGTTATATTTAGGGAAAGGTTATGTGACGTACAAAATGCCTTTTTTGTAAACAGTCCATGTAACAAAATGTACGTATCTACTTTGACATAAATATTTCCATGATCACTCCTAAACAAAAGCATTACATCCTTCCATCTTTTTTGTTGAACTTGTATTTTCATTAATACTTTCTTATTTTATGTTGTGTTCTGCATGTCAGGTGGCGGCTATATAAATAGATTTGCTCTGAAACAGAAAACCTTGACAAGAAAGTTTGGGGAATAAAGAGTTTGGGGAACTCTGTATGAATCTACATTTTATCCATTTCCTTATCCGGCTTGAAAAAAATTTTCCAGGTTAGTAAAAGTTGTCATATATTGGTTTTGTAACTCTATGTTTTCTTTTACTTCAGATGAGCTTGGGTTTCCAATTCATGCATATGAAGCCTAATTTTCTGATGTATATGGTAACATTCTGTTATCCCATGAGAAATTAGCTAAATGTCTTAGGAAGTCTGAGATGGTTTCCAATCTGTGATATAATTAGTAGCATCTCAAGTGGTAGCGGTTTTTCACATTAGAGGAAAATAGGAAAAATATTTACTTTTAGTACTTATTTAATCATCAACTTTGCTAAATTGTGGTTTGGGCTTTTTTTTTTTTTTAATGTTCTCTTTCATTTTTTTTATTGTCCATTGCTCCTTTTTTTCTCTATTTTTTTCTGCTTCACAGGGACACTGTAGAATTTCCTGAAGGAGACTACCACAAACTAGCTTAAAAAGGTTTGTCATAAAACTAATTTAATCTTCTGTCTGTGGTTTCATGGGCCTTGGATCATGAAACTGGTTGGAAACTGGTTGTCTACTCGAAGTAGGTGGTTACTTCAAAAGCACAACTGATGCTTCCCTGCTTTGCTGAATCACATGCTTCCCTGCTTTGCTGATTCACATAAAGTAACAGACGAACCAGAGCAAGAGATTTGTAATGTACAGCTGAGCAAAGACATAGTCCTCTTAATTGCCATTTTGTAGCTTTTGCTCTTATGTTTTAAACCTACAGAAGAAACTGGTATCTCCCTGCAAACTAGCAGGATTCTGGGGGACACCATGTGGAACAACGGTAAGATTTTTGTGCTCAGCTTCCTGCTTCATGGTTCTCCAGTCAGGTCAAATCTAAATTTTACCATCCTTCCTTGACAAGTGAGGATGCAGACAGACATTCATCAGTTTTGTATGAGGTATGACTTTCACAAACTCCTCAATCTAAAAATGTCCCCCTTGCTTTCTTGTAGGAGATCAGGAACCAGAAAGCCTCCTGCCGTCGCTGAAGCCAACTTTAGACAGCAAAGACATTTATTGACAGGTTGCAAACATATATATACCATGCACATTGACTTGTGTTCCACCTTCCAGGATAATTTACAGAGGCATAAAGGATTTTTCCAGACCTTGCCAAAGATCACATTCAGTCCTGTTCCTGAGAGTGCTGAACCTGTCTGCAAACCTGGAGAGGAGTCCCCTGGCAACTCATTTTTTTATTCAAAGCAGCTTTGGAAGCAAGACTGTGTAAGTAGATGGAAGCTAGATTAGCTAAACCTCCTCTTCCATACAAAGCAGTCAACTACATAGTCCCTGGCCCACTCACCCAGGGACTAGTCCCATACAACCCTCACATCTCTCATGGAAAGGCATGTTTTTGGTGACATGTAATAACTTCCCCAGTACCTACAGGGGGTCATGGATCACACACAACGATGTTTTTCTCCACTGGCTATGCTGGAAGTTTAGATGAATAGCTTAGTTGTAGCTGCCTGTAATATAGTTGCCCCCACAGAGTTAAATGAGATCATTCATATCTGAAATGCCTGCAACTACCCACCACCCTTGCTATCTGTGCTGTGCACTGAGAACCGCATAAGAGACTGAAACAAGCTATCTCCTGAGATCCTTTGCCTTTGCAGGTAGTGGCATGTGAAACCCTGTGGGACTAGTTCAAGGGCAGCATGAATCTGTGGGCAAAAATATCTTTGTCCATTGTATAGAAACCACAAATGACTGACAGAGCTTCAGAAACAATTTAATGTCGATAACAAAAATTGGGATTCTTGCATATCTGCCATCATAGCATGAATCTGGTGGAAATAGTCTAGCTTTGCCCCTGTTTTATATTCAGTAGATGACAGCTCATTTTTCAAGGATTAATATTTCTAGGAGTGGGGAAAGGAGAAGAAATACTAGGAAATTGGCATTGCAATTGTGTAACTTAGTCCTACTAGCTAAATTGTAATCCCAAATTACTCCTTCTGTTTGCAGAAGGATCAGGAGCTTATACCTGATCTACCTCACACTCCTATTTATAAGGTTTATGTACAGTTCCTCTGAGTACTTTTGGTGTATGAAAGAATTGTATGCCAGGAAACCTGACTGTGGTTGCAAAATTTCAGGAGGGGGAAAGGAAGACAATTTTAAGACTGAGCCCTGAATGATCTTTTACATATCTTCTACTCATATACACACACAAGGCTGCAGGACACCTGGATCATGGGAAATTAAACACGCTATCTCCCTCTGATGATTCCTGTGATTAATGTGCAGACACCTTTCATATTTCAAAGTACCAGCACATTAATCTGATCAATTTAGGCAAGTGATGTCAGTTGTATAAAGTCATATTGTAGCAGAAGCCTCAACTCTGAAATAATAGGACTGTGTTAATTTACTGCCTAACTTGAGCAATAGCTTAGAACAAGATTCATTTTGACTTTACTAAAGAATATACAATTTCCATTTTTAGTTAGAAGTTTTTCATAACTATATTCAATCTTTCAAGTCAGAGCAAAAACTTAGTACTTTGGTCATGTTTCCATAAAGTCAATGGTAGAAACATAATTTTGCTCTTTGTTCCTTTCAGCAAGTAATTTATGAGTCATTAATTTACTTTTTATTACCTGACATTATTTTTCTGTTATTTCCTCTCCTCTCCCTACTGTGTGGTTTTCTGTGAGTGATTTGTGGCAGATAATGAAGCCACAGCATTTGAAATCAGTCTAATTCTGGCCAAAGATGCATGAACTTTTTCTTCTTCCTAGTTGAATGAACACATGACAATCAGTATGATGTGTACCTGAGAGAAAAAATTATTGAAGGTTTCGGCAGATAAGCAGGAAATATGGAACAAGTAGAAGTTTAGATATTGATAAAGAGGATCTGGGAGAATTTTTTCAACTTAAAACTTTTTCTTTTCTTGGTCTAAGTCATGTTGAGGAAGGAAAACAACCTAATATCAAGGTTTCTGGCTCACTATTTGTAGAATTAAGTGCAGGTTTTCATCAGATTCAATCAAATAATTGTGAATGTAATAGAATGGAAGACGTAATTCTGATTCTGTTGATTAGGTATTTTTTTGCACTGTTTTCAATGAAATCAGGTTCAAGACCTCTTACATGAGGTCTTCAAAACTTTCCAAATGCGACCAAGGGAGCGCACATGAAGCACACATAGGAGGTAAAAATGTCCTATGGGTTTGGATTGTGTGTGTGTGTGTGTGTGTGTAATGAAGTGTGCTCAGTCTTGCAAAAGTAAATTATTTATGCACATAGTTTTGTATAGGTAGAAATGGATTCCGAAAGAATATTTCAAACTGTAGTTTGCAAAGTTAAGATTGTGAAGCAATGAACAGAGCTCATTTTGACGCTGCTAATGAAAGAGAGAAACTTTCATGAATTTGAGGAATGGAATGAAAAGCATGTCATCAGATGAAAGGTAATTAAGCCGAAAGAGCAAAAGACAGAAAATGCAGTTATTGTGTCAAGTTCTCAAAGCTGCACACAACTGGGATGTGTGTGCAGTTCCCTAAACTCCATGCGTAAAAAAAAAATAACTGGTCTTGTGATTACAATGACAAGTGTCTGAGGAAGATACACTTCTGTTTTGGTTGAAGGTTACTGTAAACCTCTCTAAGAAATTACTTCTAGATACTAAAAGAAGATGGCATGGATTTGGTAACTTAAGAAATCTGAAAAGGAGACAAACAGAAAGGTTCGTTTTGGGGGAAGTTGCTGTTAGTAGAAAGTTTATTCATGCTTCTTCCTTTTAGATAGTATCTTCCTAACTCGGCTTTCAGGGGTATATCGAGGGACAACACTTAAGACCAAAACTGGAGAAAACCCCACATTTTTCAGATTTGCACTTCATGATAACTCTCTGCAAAGTGTTGAGGAACTGTTCATATAGGACAAGGGCTATTGGTTTTAAACTAAAAGAGGTTGATTTAGATCAGATACAAGCAAGAAGTTTTTTACAATGAGGGTAACACTGGAGCAGGTTTCCCAGAGAGGTGGCAGATCCCCTATCCCTGGAAACATTCAAGGTCAGATCGGACAGGACTCTGAGCATCCTGAAAGATGTTCCTGCTCATTGCAGAGGGGTTGGACTAGATGACTTTGGAAGGTTCATTCCTAACCAAACTTTTCTATGATTGTATGAACTCCTCGCCTCAGAGCAATGGGTTCTAAACTTTAAGTAGATTCAAAGATCAATCTGAAAAAACTTTAGGTGTAAGAGTCTATTGTGACTAGTTCTGCTTCAGGATGATCCTGAGCCACAAATAACTGCAGATGGTGAGCCTATTTTTGAAAAATATCTCTACTCTTCTTAGATACATAAAAAAATATATTGTTCTTTCCTACTCTTCACTATGTGCTTGATACTGGACTAGATGGAACTTCAGTCTGACTCCATACAGCTCTTGCCGTGGTTCATTAGTACATGCTCTATGAAGTTCCCCTTTCTCTTAGATTAAAAAGATAAAATGTTTTAGATTTTAGCTTACCCTTGGGATGCTCACAATATATCTTCCATGGGTTTTCCAGCAGACTTGTTTGAGTTTGATAGGAATTCCTACAGAAAAAAAAAAAAGTTTGGGGCTCTGAGTGGAATTATTTTATTCAGCAGACAACTACCTTAGCTCAAAATCATGATTGCAAACTATTAATTTGGTACTCATAGAAAGAAAGGTCTTTACTTTCTACTGACCTATGTAAAAGCTAGCATTTACCCCTACCTAATATTTCCCTGTTGTGTATAAAGAGAGTAGAGCTGTAGATATTCTTGGGTACTAGGCTAGCACTGGTGGAGACCACTGGATGGGATGGGAGTTTCAGCATTTTTCCTCCCATTACAACAGTTCACTACTGAATAATGAAATAATTGTCTCTGCTTGCACCAAGCTTCAGACTGCTGGAGGTAACAATAAACTACACTAAAAATTGCCTTTCTTCTAAATTTAAGAACTTGTTAAACCAAGAATTTTCTTCAGCAGAAGAACTGGACTCCTGCTTTTTCTCCCCTTCTTTCTAAAAGAAGTCTCCACTGTATTTGTGTCATGTTCCACAAAGATTTTGTCTGATCCCTAATTCTGCCAGTAGCAAGTACCTCTGTAGACACCAGTCATGTCATAATAAAATACTAGCCTGAACTTTATAACACAGTGCTAAGCATTGTTCCCTGTAATATAGAGAAAATTAGATTCTTCATAATCAGGTGTAAGTATCAAGGACCATGGAAATTCTTGTGCTTTGACACTAGATTTCTGTCTTCAAGACTAATCACCCTAATGTTCATTCCCCTTCCAGCTGATGAGGAGGAACAGGCACTTTTAATGCATGATTAAGAGCTACTATTTTAAGTAACTTCAGGAAGAGTTCAGCAGCACAGTTTTTTCCCTTGACTCTAGGACAAATTGGTGGTCACTAGCTCCCATATATATGCTTTAATGTGGTCAGATGAATCTTACCTTGTGAATTTTGTACCCTCCTTAGAAATTATTTCTGCCTTCTTTTCCATCTGTGGCCCAACAAACAGAGCCACCTGATTGCTTTGGAAAACCAGGTGGCTTTATGAAGCAGACAAATGCTATGATCCAAACACTTTGTCTTTTCACCATTCAAAAAAGCCATGGCAGTAGAGGAACAGCCTCATCTTTATATTGATGAGCATTATATCCATGTTGGCAGTGGTAATTCCAGCTTTTTTTTTCTACCAAAACCTGCAGCAGTTGCTGGGAAAATTTATTCAGATTTTGAAGTCAGTGGTAGCTGTATCTTTCCTGATGAAGTAAATGATACTTCTAAATTAAAAACGGTATGTGTTCTTTTTGTACTTTTCCCCTAGTAATTATGATTCTCTTTTTAAACAAAATCTGTATTTTCAGATAATCAAACTGTACAGTTATCATGTGATTGCAGTACTGTATATGCACAGAAAAAGACAGTAATTATTAGAAGTCTCCCTTTCAGGGTGAATAGAAAAATTAGCATGGGAAGGAAACCCATTAATTTGTTAATTTAAATAAACTCTCCCCAAAGCCACCTGATTAATTTAGTCTGTGGTGATCTGGACCTCCTGAAGTCAGAAATAAAGGATCAGTGGGTACTGGGGGTACAACTGATTTCCATGCTTTTGTTTTTAGTATTTCACAAAATCCATCTGTTGAAATGTACTGTCAATCAAATATAAAAGTTTACTCAGCACACAAGCAGACCTCCAGTAATGTTGGGCTCTCTCCCCCTACCCCATGCCCACCAGGCTAGAGCTCACTGTGAAGGACACAGAGAAGCTGTTGGACATTTCCAAATCCTACTGTACACATTTACAGCTACTCATGCTGATAGATAAGAAGAAATTAAATTGCCTCTGAATAAACACATATTTCATTGAAGCTGGAAATAATAGACTTAATTAGTGTTGTGGGCTTAAAGGACCCATTGTTCTACCCGGAACAAAGGCTTTTGAACATCTTTCCCCTAGCAACCACAGCACTCTCGACTCCACATTGTGCTCTGAAAAGTCTCAGGGTGTGTTCCTGTTTTTTCCTGATCCTTTTTATCACTAATCCTACCAGGAGCACGGCAAGGGACAGGTTCAACATCCTTTTCAAAACAGACCATTGCTACTCTAACTACTGAAACTGCCTCTGCCAAGTGAAAGTAAGGAGTTGAAAGGCTGAGGAGAGCAACATGAGATGGAGTTGCAGCTTTGATCTTCTGTATTCACTCACATCAATTGCATGTGGACTGAGAGCACCACAATAATTGAACTGGCATATCCAGCTTACCTGCTGCTTTGTGCCAGGATACTTTGTAAAGTCTGCCTTTTCTAGACCAGGTCTGTTAAAGCAGTCCCCCGAAAGTTTGAATGAGAGCAAGACACTAGAAGAGAAACAACCACACAGACATTCCTGTCTCCCTCTGTGAGAAGAGGCACATTGCTGAGACATCTTCAGTGCTATGCACAGCCGGAGGAAAACATGTGATTCTCTATAGCATCAAAGAAAGCAGATGATGTTGCTGTCTGTAGTGTGTTTATTCCTGTGCAATGCTTCCCATTAGCCTATGAAGATTAGGGGCCTTTGCTTTATACCATTAAAGACTCGGTATTTACCCCATCGCACTACGTGCTGCTCATTAATGCCTCTAGAAGAAGACGGCTCTATCATAACTTTTGCCAACAGAATATTTTCCAACTTTTCAGACACAGAATAATTTGTGCATTTGTGCTTTCAAAACTTCTCATCTAGTTCTCATTCAGCTGGCTATATGTGTCCTCTCAAGCAGCTGCTACGTTCTTTATCTGCCTGCCTTTTTTACTGCTCCTTGCTGCTGCTGCTGCTGCACTCAGCTTTACTGCTTGTCTCCTAAGTTCCTTCACTCTTCCTGGGCTTGTTGCACCTTCCAGCTATTACTGTGATCTCTGGTTGTCCTGCAATAAGTGATGTTAGGGCTTCCTGCTTCATCACGATGAAATCTCTCCAAATAATAATTGTTTGCCTCAGGAAACGGCATAATTCAGTAGAGCAGGTAGCAGTCTTTCTAGGCATTAATATTAATCCAGGCCTTGGCATCATGTCAACAAGCCGTGTTGCCTGGAAGTATTTTCTCATTGAGATTTTGTAAAATGATTGACCATTCTTGGTTATTAATGAAATGTTTCATTTTAGGTCAAATGAAAATTGGAAAGTTTTAAATGTTCCAAGTGCCTTTTTAATTTCTCTTCAGCTTGACCACTGATTAGAGAAAATGAATTATTTGCATAGCCCTACTGAAGACAATATTTTTCACTGTCCTCCAGTATCACCTAACACAAAAAAACATTTAGTCACTATTCTATACTTGGCCATGGTACCATTTATGCACAGGTGGGACAAAAATAATCTCCTTAAATATAAATCTCTGCAAATGTTAAGGGAAAGTTGGAAGATGGTAATTAAAAGCTCAAACAAGAATGAAAACTGAGAAATGGAATGCTAGTTCAGTTAATATAAAGGCCTTATTTTGTAACATTTAATACACAGTGAAGTATGGTTTTTCCCCACAAGATACCACAGAAACAACTGCAAATATTCAACTGAAACACAAAGATTTGATAATGTGAGGAATGGGAAATGAAAGGATGAAAGTAAAATGTACTTCATAACTCTTGCAGAGCAGTAAAAGGAGGAGCTGGAAAGGAGAGCAAAGAGCGCTTACTTGGAGGATGGATATTAGGACTTCCTGTATCTCCATGCTTGGAAAAATGAATAAAATTGCAGCTCTAACTGTATAGATGCAGCTCTTCTCTAAGCTGATAAAAACAAAAAAAAGAAAGAACTTATTTGAAAAGAGTGCTTGTCCACTTTAAATACTCCAACATCTGAATTCTGAAGTCCTTTACCTAGAAAAAGATGAAGATGAATTATACATTTTTCTCTGAGACTGCAGAAATAAAATTTGGGGTTTTTACACTTGTTTATGCACATGTCAATATTTAGTTTTCATTGTTGTGTTTGCAGGAATGGGTCTGAAGTCAATTTTTGTCATCAGTTTTAAATTTCACAAGGCGACAGTGAAGAAAAAAAATACTTTTGAAGGAGGAAAATATGTTTTTAGGAACAAAGAAGTGGGCACAGAGACTCCAAGGCAAAAAACCCACCTAAAATTAATGTTATAGTATTTTTTTTAAGATCCTATAGTCATAGAATGATTAAGGTTGGAAGGGATCTTAAAGATCATCTAGTTGCAACCCCCCTGCCATGGGTAGCAATGCCATTTACTAGACCAGGTTGCTCAGGGTCCCATCCAACCTGGCCTTGAACACTTGCAGGGATGAAAAAACCCACAACCTCTCTGAGCAACCCAACAAGAGTGGAGTAGAGGGAGAGAATCACCTCCCTGGAATTGCTGGCCACTCCTCTTTTGATGGATTATAATTCCCAAAGAAATTTTTCCTTGAAACAGGAGAATATAATAACATTTTCATTCTTTAAATAAGATATGTGAAGTATGTTATAGCATTATATGAAGCAGAGAAGAAGACTCCAGTGAACATTCTGTAGTAATATTCAGGTGTCTGTCCTTCAGAAATTTCACTAGACAAATGTGCAATGTGAAAGGTGATCTTCAGACATGCTCTCTGAACACGTGCTATGAGGACAAATTGGACAGTAACTCAAATAGGAGTTCATGTAAAACAGAAATCATGAAGGCTGTTACAGTGGTATGTGTGTACAGCGGTATGGAAAGCTCAACTCCTAAACTGAAACAGGCACAGATATGCTCAGCCTGTGATGACTTAACATTCAACCAAGTCAATTTACAGATTTGTTATTGACTACTACTCACATTGGGGTCCTCCTCATCACCAGAATGTCCTTTGCAGAGCTGTTTCTTACCGAGTAGTCATTCATCCACACTTCAGCCCAGGTGGAGCACTTTGATATTGACCCTATTGCATTTTATGCCATTTTTTTTAGCTGTTTTGGTTTGGGGACTTTTTGGTTAGTTTTTTGTTTTGGTTTGGTTTAATTTTTTTTTCTTTTTTTCATTTTCAGTATCATTGTTGATCTCGGCAAATACTGTAGGCCAATTTTGACTTTCAGATTTTGGGTCAATGCTACTTTCAGGGTAGGGAAATGTTTCTACTATCTTTAGAAACAATGTAATAAGTCTCTTTATAACCAGTTTATCTCAGAGAATGTTGACCAATGTCAAAATAAATAATCTGCCTTAGCAAAATAATTGAGCCCGTTCCACAAATTACAGCTTGGAACAATAGCATCGTTTATACAGGGAAAGTTATTCTGGGGAACTGCTTACCTTAGAATCAGTCCCTATGTTTCTCCTTGCTCTTTTTGTGTTATATTCTTTGCTGATTAATCTAGGTGGGTTCTGGTATTTTATAAGTTTGCATTTATGGTCAGTATTTAATTGATTTTACCATTAATAGTTCATAAAATGCTCAAGTTGTCAACAGATATAACAATCTATATAACAAAATAATGATAATTAAGATAAAATTAATTATTATTGATAAGATTGGGAGTCATATGACTCAAGCTGCACTTTTTTTCTATTCTCTTTGAGTTCTCACTACAGTGGAATGTGGCAGTGCTACCTGGGTCCTTTGATATTTCTAGTCCAGGTACTTTAGGAATGAATTGTAAAGAGCTTTTGATACAAGTATGTATCTGAATAGATTTTTCTTTCTCTACAGCTAGGACATTTATCTTATTCTCATAGAGGGAAACCTTCAGATATCCCTGGTGAAATTCCAAGGCTGAATGAAATGATCAGCTTCTAAAACCAACCTCAAATCATGATCTGAATGTCACACAAAAGTTTTAGGGAGTGGAATTTCAAGGTAAATGCAGTGCTTTTCTAGAAAGCTTTAAAAACTGTGGAGAAATTAAAGTAACCTTAATGTAACAAGCTATTTTTTAAAGGACTTAACATTTTTAAACCACTTTTGTTACTTCTGAGCTCTTTGTCTTGGCAATACTGCAGAGTGTAATTTTCTCATGAGAAATTCTCCCTCTGTCAAATGAATTGATGTAATTTTTTTTTAAAAAATTGAACTTAAAATCACTAGTGATTAGTGTTCTGAGCAGAAAATCATAAACTTCAGTGATGAAAAATTCTTGCTGTGCTTTCTAATTAATTTTTGTGTTGCAGTAACATTGTTCATTATTTCAGATCTACTGTTGAAGTTTATATCTTCCTTTAAATGTGCCAAATACTAAAGCTTCCACTGCTTCTAATTTCTAATTAGTTGGATTTTTTTTCACTGCTTTACCTGACAGTTTTCACTGAGGAAAAAGGTATTTTTAATGCACAGACTATTTATTTAGAGAAATGCACAAAATATTCTGTTCCAAAGAAAGAGATTGAGATGCAAACAGTTTGGGAAAGAGTGAAATAGGCAAAGTCACAATGTTGGCATGTCCAAACTCTGGGAGACCAAGTCATTGTAAACATACCCTTCTCTCACAGAAGGTGCATCTTAGTCCTTTAATATCATGTGAGTCTCCAAGCACACATTCGCTGCCTGCAGTGTTTTCCTGATCTCTTCTTGTGTGATGAATGATGACTAGATAAGAGTATGACACAATAGGTTCAGGAACTATATCTTTCATGACTGTTATTTTTAAGTGCTAAGGAAAGAAATCCAGGACTCTGCAGTTAACTGTGTTTGTGTTTATAATCAGCACTCCTTTCTTCAGCCAAGAGGTCCAGTTTAAAAACCAATTGACAATTGATGCTACATAAAGATTTCCTCACAAGATCATTGCAGCCTTAATAGTCTGCAGAATTTTTTTTTATTCAAGGGATACAGTTAAATCCTTTCTCCTTCAAATGTTAGATTAAACCAGTTCTAAAATAATGATACCAGAGTTTTGAGAACTAGTACTGCTGGCAGCAGAAATGTAGCATAGAAAATTACTGTGTAACCAAAGCCTCAACTTAAAGAAATCAGTCAAGCAAAGTAACAACACTAAAGAAAGGAACTGAAGCAGCCAAGCAGGCAATGCTGTGTTGATGTGTAACCGGGAGTATTGTCTTAAAGAAGTTCATAAGGTGGTCACTCAGAACTTTGGGGGGTCCAGGCAGAAACGACCACCACAAACTCTTGGTGAAGCCCCTCAAAGACCTTATATATGCTAATAAGTGTTGGGAAATGTCATGAATATGTAATGGGAATGCAAGGAATGAAAATGAATAGCTATGAAATGCAAACATATAAGCTGTAGTGAAGATACTTCTGTGTGCACTTTGGCAAAACGATTCCCAGGGCACCCAGTGCACTGAAATCATTCAGGATGGCGTGATAAAAGGGAACCTACCTGCTAAAACACAAACTGAGTCAGCAGAACTCTGGTATCAACATCATCTAGCTGCAGCAATGGGATGTTAATCCTTTATAAGCAGTTGTCTATTGTGTGTACATTTTACACCTTTGCCTGTTGTTACTCAGAGAATTACTTTATACACTAATGGCTAAAGGAAAGGCATATCAGGGCTGCTTTTATCTTCATGCTTAGGGGGAATTCCCCCTGAGAATTCTTTGCTATTTTTGCTGGAGCAACTTCTTATATTTCACTGGGCCAGCACCAGGAAAATAGCAAGGACAGAGTCTGATACAGTATGTTCACCAGATTTAAAATGCAAATTCACTGCTGATAGAAGCTGTATTTGGGATGTTTAACAGAGGATTGCATTTTCCTTTCCTTTCTATGTTCCTTCAAAGCTAAAGAAGCTTTAACTTTGGTATTCTACTTGGCAAACTGCTTTGGAGTCCTTTAGCTTTCTCTGGAGTCTGTCAAGCCCTCCAACCCTTTCATTAATTTTTGTGTTCATGATCTCTTGATGAAGGAAGCTTCACATATTCCTGAAACAAGAAATAAAGGTTACTGTTTAATCTCCTGGACCTCTGCAGAACTAATTTACTTTGTATGCTGCTTTTTTCTTTTTTCTTCCCTTGCTCCCCCATTTATAATTACATTAATTACATGCATGTAAAAATATTCTGTCTCTTTGACATTAATTACTTAGCAATGAAGATTAATGAACTTTTTATAATGTTCAATATTGCACATTCATAAATCAGTCACCAGTATAGTGGGAACTTTAGTAATGACCACAGAAAAGTTTCCTGCTAGTAGCTAAGAGAAAAAGCAAACAAAAAAATCACCTAAGAAATACACTCCAAGGAAAAATAAGAAACGTCTTGATATACAAAAAGCTATGCAAAGTGAGTTTGCATATGAATTTTTTATGCACTATAGTAATTTCCCACCGGAATAGGTAGCCTGTAATGCTGCCTTTTTGTTTCATTTTGTTTTGTTTATTTTGGAGGTTTTGAGGTGGTTTTTTTAGCTACTCTAATGAGGCTTAATTTTGTCAAAAATTTGCTCAGGTTTCTCCCTAAACTTTGAGTCCTTTTCTTCATATTTCTATTCCTATACAAAGGAGAAAATCTACCACTGAAATAAATGATAGCATTTTTCTTGCAAATCTGTCAGGGTTTACATCATTGTTTGACCAGACAGAAGACATTAAAACTGCTATAACTGGCTTATTAAGACAGCACTGCACAGCAAATAGGTGCAATACTACAAAAGTTGGGAAAAAAAAGTGCTTCAAACATTAGTGTGACCAAGAATGTAGTGTAATTTCCATAAATTTACCCAGTGTAGGCTACATCGTTCCTTGTAGGCTTTTATAGTTATGGTGAAATAGCATATGGAAAGGGTCAACAAAAGTTGATATTTTTATATTATCCTATTCCTTTCCTCTCACCAAAATTGTGTTTTTGTAACTAAGTTTATTGAAGGCGAAAGATCCTACTGAGAGTGAACCACAGCCTCAGTGTAGAATGAAGTCAAGTTTTAGAGGTACTAGCAGTTTATTATATGGAAATTCCCTCAAAGGAAAATAAAAACCCCTAGTATTCCCTGAATGTCAGGTTGTATAGAGGTTGAAAAATGGTGGCATTCCTGTCTCAAATTCCAGCTTGACATACATGCATGGCGTACATAAGTCTTGTGTACAGAGCCATTTCAGGCACTGTTTTCACTTATGGTTACAGTCTCTGTATAGTTAGTTTCATCTGAAGATCTGTAAGTGCTGTCTGTTATATGAAATCAATACAATTGTTTCCCCATAAAAATTTGGGCTTATACTCAAAAATTCTGCAGGATCAGAACTGCAGCTTTTAAAGCAAAATGAGTTGCGTTTGAAATTCTCTGTAACTGTATTTTAAGATAAGACTTATTTTGCAAAAGTAAATTACGTATGTTATTCAAGCTATTCTCTTAAAATGTATCCTGTAGTAAAATTAAATCCAGTTTTTAGGACTATTATATCATCAAAAGAGAAATGTAAGATGACCCAGAATTCAGCCGCTTTGTGATTACTAGATTACTCTGTCAGTTGCTTTTAAAATGCATTTTAGTATGTATGTAGCTACATCACTGTTCATTTGTTTCATAACAACAATCCTATGTATTCGGGAAGTTCCATTGCTCTGAGTTTATCGATTTGATACTGAGGAAAAGAAAAGTCACAAGTAAATCAGTGCCAAAGCTGGAAAGTGAGTCCTGACTTCGGAGTCTCAGACAAATGACCTCCCTACAAAACTGACTTTTTCTGCCTGCAGTCATGTGGAGGCACGTACAGGAGCTTATGTCCAAGTGTACATGTACATTGTCTTCCACAAGCTTGTGTTTTATGCTTGCAGCTGGCATAAGTGTTACTAGAACTAAAGACTTAATTTTTAGTGGACTTCATTCAAGCACTAGCTCATTGCATCACTACTGTCCTTAAGGCTCCTGTGAAAGACTTTGCTGCCTATATCTTCCCGTGTAATTACATTGTAGTTAATTACTTATATTTCTTCTCTTCTTTCTCCTTTTGGATGACTCATTCTGTAATTGACAGATATTTTTCGATAAAGTCTTCAGGAAAATCATGCTTGAACTTGAACGTTGTTAGGTTGAATTGTATGGTTTGGTTTAGCTGTATAGGTCAAGTGCTCCAGTGTGATTACTCAAAGTGCAAATGACTCACAACTTACCATCCCATTGCTCATCACTAATTCCAGAATAACACTGGTTTCTCTGTTGTGGGAAGTAAAAAAAGGTCTTTGAATTAACTTGTACAGGAATGAAACTCTGATCTCAATAATGCTCACGTGGTGCATAACTCATTAGTTATGCACTGAAAGTTTTGCAAGATTAGGCCTCAGATCTTTCCTAAGAGCATGAGCTTCTTTTTCCTTAATTGGTAGAGGTATATTTAGTCCAAGCTTTCTAGAATGTTCAGTACCTCAGTTTATGAGACCCAACTTAAGATACCTCAAAGGAACTCTTTTTCACATAGATTGTGCAAGGAACAGCTTTTTGAATATGTACATCAGAGTCAGTTTAGTTCTTTCACTCTGGATGCCTAGAAATCTCTTGAAAATTTTAAAAGTTTATAGATGTGTTCTTTTATTTTTCCAACATTTTTGAAGAAAAGGGCAACTACACACAGTCTAGAAGAACAAAACTCAAC
This sequence comes from Lepidothrix coronata, assembly GCF_001604755.1. Lineage (NCBI taxonomy): Eukaryota > Metazoa > Chordata > Aves > Passeriformes > Pipridae > Lepidothrix > Lepidothrix coronata. Next base: position 3,476,671 of record NW_016690248.1, on the reverse strand, counting down.
ATACAAGACTTTTTGATTCTTCCCTAGTTTAAGAATGCTTATAGAGGTAAAGAATTTTCTCAAACAGAACAAAAATCTCCACATAGTCCATTTAAAAATCCTATTTTCATAAATTGACAGTTTCTTTCTCCCAGGGCTACAATTGTGGCTGTCTGCCATAAATATATTCATCAGCAAAACTATCAGTGTATTAGCAGAACTGACTATATGAAAGACATCGCTATAAATACAGTCATTGCCCTTACAGCTTAACTCAACCCACTTGAAATTGAAATCCTACAGCCTGCAAACATGAATCATGACAATTTCTCCAGGTGATGATTTCTCTGATCACACTGAAGCAAAGAAGAGTGTAGGAAACCAGCTCCTGCAACTGTATTTCAAGTGCAGCTTTAGTCATTGTAGGACAAGAATATTAAAAATGTAGAATCAAACCAGTTTGGAAGATAACATATTTCTATTTGTTGTTTTGCACTAAAGAATTATTCTTGAATGTATGTCAGCAAAAACCAATCAACTAACCAACAACACTCCCCCACCAAAAACTAAAACCAAAACCCCAAACATTTGTTCTTTCATAAATCCTAGAATGCCTAATTTACATACCAGAAATAGGAAGGGCTTGATTTTTTACTCAAGTCCAATATATTCTTGTGGAGGAGCAAGAATCAGGATGGGAACGGTTTCAGGAGTGGAAAAAGATATACAGCAATTGAAAGGACTTTATTATATGGACTTTACAGTTCTTATGTGTTTACAAATATATACATTGTATGATTCCCCCTACAGTTGTAATTCCCGGGCTTGCCCAGGCAGGCCTGGTGCCTGTTCCCTGCTTCCCCGCTTCTCCCTCTGATTGGCTGAAGAAGCTGCAGAGAGGAGAGAGCTACCATTCATCCTTTCCTTCCCCGGTTCCTCCCCAGTTCCTCCCTCTTTGCCCGAGTCCCTATCCCTATTCGTTTCCCTGGTTGTCTGTCTCATGCTCCACCCCATTTTCTGGTGCATTCCACGCCAGAGCTGATAAAACCCTTGCACACCCTCATTAAACCAGCATTGCATCCTCAAACCTCGTTGGACCCCTTTGTGCAGTGCCACGATCCTTCGCCCCTCCCCCACAGACCATGGCATATTCTTCTATCAACAGTAACTTTAGGCAGAAAAAGCTATATTCTTAAACGTCCAGATTAGTGACATAGTTTAGTCAAGCCTGAGCTAAACTGATTTTTATGTCATTCCAGGTATGTTTACTTAATAAAGACCAACAACATACTTAAGAAGTAATGAGAACCTACAGAATACATTTTTGGAAGACAATAGCCTGTTTGGGTGTTTCCCCTCAGAGGATTTTGTGTGTTTTGTGACTTTATGCCTGAGAGTTTAATAATTGCCCTATGTAAAACAAAACCAACATGGTGACTTGAAGTTCATGGCAGTACAGAGGGCCATTAGAGGTACTCTGTGATACGGAAAATTTTTCCAAATTTAAAGCCACAGAGGAGTCCCAGATCACCTATTCTGACCTGTAGTATATCACAGAAGAAGCACCATTTACGGATTAATATTCCAGTCACCATTATTTGAATAGTGTGGATAATTCACATGTATAAGATGAGTTTATATGTAGTTTTGCAGAGTCCATGAGTGTTCATTTAGCAGGTGGTTTTCCCTGTCTCGATCAAGCATCTGTCTGAGCAAGTCTATCTCAGCATGATAAAGTAGGAGAGTTCATATTATATAGGTAGTCCAGGTACAGATGGCAGGTGGACGAGGATGGTGAGACACTGTAATGCTGGAAGATGTTTCTTAGGTCTTACAAATGACTAAACTCTTCTGTAAGAAATCTTGACCCTCTCATACTCTATTTTTGTGTACCCATTGTGATGCAACTTGAGAACTTAAAATGAATTATGTGTATTTACCAGCACTGTAAAGAAAGAAGTAATGGTGTGGGTCCAGCAGAAGGCAACAAGGATAATAAGTGGACTGGAGCATCTTTCATACAAGGAAGGTTGAGGGAGTTGAGTTGTTCAGCCTTGAGAAGAGACAACTGAGAGGGGACCTTATTAATGTATATAAATTTCTGAGGGGGGGATTGCCAAGAAGATGGAGCCAGGCTCTTCTCAGTGGTGACAACCCCTAGGACACAAGGCAAGGGGCAGAAATTGATGCACAGGAAGTTCCACCTGAATATGAGGCAGAACTTCTTTACTGTGAGGGTGTCTGAGCACTGGAACAGATTCCCCAGAGAGGTTGTGGACTTTCCCTCACTGGAGATATTCAAGAACTGTCTAGATGCAATCCTGTGCCATGTGCTCTAGGACAACACTGCTTGAGCAGGGAGGTTGGACCAGATGTCCCACTGTGGTACCTTCCAACCTGATCCATTCAGTGATTCTGTGATGGGAATGAAATTTCTGAGATCAAAATAAGCCTGAAGCTTATATACCCTACCCCAATGCACTACTAATTAAACAATCAAGAGTGTGAAAGTTGTATGCTTTGATTGACTTTTTTTGCATCTACTTTCATCTTATTGTGTTTATTCAAAATAATTTAATAGCAGTATAAGGCCATAGAACTGTGTCTCTATGCTCAAATGAACAAATAGAAGCAACATAATTGTTTAACTTGGCAGCTATTGTGTGGCAATGATGAATGTGGAAATAAAGATGCAAGAAACAGGCACTAAAATGGAAGCTCTCTTTCCATCTGTTTGCCTCTTCATTTAAAAGAGGTTGATATGGGGCATGCCATCAACAGACTTTAACTGGATTACCATGAATAAGAACAATATTGCTTCTATTCATTTATATGAGGGCTGTTCATGCATTGTGAAGAATATTAGGAGGCAATATCTGCAGAATGGGATTCCAGGAGCCTGTGGGTTGTGCTGTGTAGAAATGCATGAGGTTGGTTACCTGGTCCAGGTTACCCATGCAGCTAAGGCAGAGGGATTGGTAATAAGGAGCTCCTGCTCCTTATTAATTAAACAATTATTAAATTATTAAACCATTTAGTCTCTACACATAGTGGGAAGTCCTACAGCTCACTGTAGACTGAGATGATACTCCCTGAGCTATCTAAAAAGGAGTCAGATCCAACCTAGATGCTGTGTACAGTTGTTACCCTGAGCCAATCGGTCCTGCTGACAAGGATCCTGCATAACACCATATGACACTTCGGTGTCAGAGCTAATTTGTGTCTGGCCAGCTTAGAGTGGACATAGGAAGAGAAGAATATGTTTATCTACATTATCCACATGTGTATATATCCATCCCACCATAAATATGAAAGAGCATATAAATACATTGCCCTCTTGCAGAAAAATGCACCCGTACATAGCACAGTTGAATGGGATGGGTGTACTGAGTACAACTGACTCCACAGAAGTCTTCCCTAGGCCAAGTATCTCTTAGTTGTTTTCATTAATGTCTTTCAAAAGCATAAGGGACTCCACTTCCTTATATCATTTGTTATCCCTCTTTTACCATTATAGATCTCTTGCTTACCTTCATTCTTGCTTCACATATAGCTTTGGACCTCATCAATCTTAAAGGCATGTTGTGCATAAACTGACAAAACAAAACCACCCTCAAAAATCTGCCTGCTGTGTAGCTCTAAAGGCAAATTTGAAATCTCTGCAGAGATGAAGAGCCTTGTATTGCTCTCACCAGTGATACTCCAAAAATTGTTTTTGCTCTTGTCACGGGAATACCCAGGAGTCCTGTGAGTTCTGTGGAGGCCTGGTTCTTGTTTCGGCTGCAAAGGAAGGATTCTGGATGAATTTTGCTATAGTTAAAGAACAGTTCTTCTTCAAACACAGTTTTTACTCTCACATGTTTCAAGGCTTTAATAATGTCTTTTACAGTTTCAAATTCCATCTGCAAATATTCATCCAGCTTTTGATTTTTGTCTGGAATTCAAACCAGGGCGGGATTTCTTCCACTGAGATTTAGAGGTGGGATTTGGTTACCCAAACCTGGGCATCTAGTATGACTTGAATATGACTTGGATATCTCAGGCATCCAGGCTGGCAAATAAGCCACACCACTGAACTCTTCTGAAGTAACAATTCTAGAGTATCTAAAAGCATGTTAAATGCCCTTGCTAACCATGTTAACATGTATGATGTCTAACATCTGCCCATGTGCTGCTAGCATGAACCTCTGGACTGTGTATCTAGATAGTTAAATTGATTTGGGTTTGTGGGTTTTTTTTGTTTGGTTGGTTGGGGTTTTTTTGTTGTTGTTGTTGGTTTGGTTTTGTTTTTTGTTTGGTTTTTGTGGGTTTTTTGTTTGGTTGGTTGGTTTTTTGTTGTTTTTATGGGGATTTTTATCATGCCAAATACGCTTGCTTTTCTGGGTGATTTGTGAGTGCACAAATGATGGTGTAATAATGGGTGCCTTAAGTCACTGACTGAATTGTCTCAGCAGTTAGTTGTTATTTCCAAGGTGAGACCTGTGGTAATATGTTGTTCCCCCACTTCAGAAGTCACATATGCTGTTTGTAATGCATATGTTTGTAATGCAATTGTTCCCTTGTACTTACTGTTAGTTGTACCTACGTGTTGTTTGATCTCATAGGTAATATCAGTGCTGGCACAGTGTGTTGGAGAATCATGTGTTTATCTAGTAACAAAAGGAAAACCAACAAAATTATCCAGTTAATATCATGCAGCAGTAACCACATCAGCTCCTTTTGAACATATGAGCCAAAATCATAAGAAGGATACCAACACGCAGCATTTTAGTTCACAGACTGGAAAGGGTATATGAAAGAAGACTGACAAAATCATTAGTTTTTCACTGCCCAGAAGTTCAGGGGGAAACTATCTCTTCTGTGCCGCCAACCCCTCTCCCCCCCTACCCTGCCCCATCTGGCAAATAAATGAAACTTAATCAAAATATGAGTAGATGAGCATAAGATAAGCAAAGAATGACAATAAAGATCTTGAGAAAGTGAATCAGCCAAGAAGGAAAAAAAGCAAGTAAAGCATCTGACTACTGCTCAATAGAAATGGAAGAATATTAGCAGGTGACAGTAAGAATGTCAGTCTTCATTTTATTTTTTTGCAACAGTCTTCTTGAAAAGAATAGGTTTAGTTAGGTGGTTATCTTAAAACCACAAATTAGAGAGCACAAAAAATTTACCCTGCATCATCTGAATGACTGAAGACTGAAAAAAAAAGACAATGAAAATACCTGGTTTTTCCAGAGGGGGAGCTCCCCCCTTCTGCTACCCTAAAACAGAGTTGTGAGCTTAGGCACTTTCTAGTTCTATAATGAAATTGAAATATAATGAAGTATAAACATCTAGAAGATAAGAGAAAGAAAATTTTTAACAAATAAACTTTGTCAAACGTATATCAAACGCATCTAATGCCACCCAGTAATGAGCTCTGTGTTACAAAGGCCTTATATCTATCTTTATGATTTTTGAAGGCAAACTAGGAAAGTGCACAACAGCTCTTGGGTGGATGGACTGCTACTGGAAAACTTCATAGTCAAATATTCATTTTTCAGGAAGGAAGGTTGTTTCAAAGGGAAATGATGCAACTTAAACAAGGCACATTTCCCTGAGAGCAAGAACCTACCTGCAGGTAGGAGCTGTAGGTTGCACAAATCCAGGGTAGAGGACAACTGGCCAGACAGCAGCTCAGTGAGGGGCACATAAGGCAAGCATGAAGCAGTAATGTTTTGCCAGTGTGATAAAAGGCGTGTCCTTGTGTGGATAAACAGGATTATTATGTGTGAGAGACATGAAATGATCATTCTTCCTATTGGATCCTGGTAGTATGTGAGTGGACCTGTGAGCAGTCTTTATTACTTATTTTCATTAAAATGTACATAGCTGGAGAGAAATGCATAGCAAGCATGATTTAGAAAAATACTGTGAATAAGGAAAGCTAAAGGAAGGCTTGGAGTTCTTTAGTTAAGTAAAGAAATAAGGCAGGCATGAGATCACTTTTCAAGAAATTAGTTATAAAGACAAAGGGAATAAAGTCTTCTCTGTATTTTCTGAGAAAAGGACAAAAAGTCATAACATCTGTCAGGATTGGCATAAGTATAGATGAAATTGCCTTGGGGAGCAATAGGGAATGGATGATCTAAGTGCTTTCTAGTCTCATGGTTTGTGTACTGTATCTATATCTTTATTAAGTAAAGCCAATATTTTATTTATTGTTGATCATGCAATTTTTAAGTATTTCCATTTAAAAGTAGGATTTTCAAGCATAGATAGTTGGCAGGATTCATACCTTGTTTTTTCAGCTGACTTAGAGAATAAGTATATGAATGGAGTAAGTCATCATTCCCTCATCTTATCTCAGCTAGAAATAAACAGAATCAATGCAACAACCCGAGCCAGATCTTTAGAAAGGCTTCAATTATTTTGGACTGATTTCATTTGAAGGTGTTACAGTCACACTATGATTAATGGTACAGTTTTTCAGTAGAGCTGTCGCAGACAGTCCATTTTTAAAGAGAGCTTTTGGGCTTTATTCTAGAGAACAAATGGGCAGCAGTGATCCACCAAGAAAGAAATTAGTTATAACTGATGACATTTTCACATATATTTGCCAACCAAATCTTCATACTGAAACAAAAGAGTGTTACCAGCTCTTTGGGATGTTTGGCTCTGCATTCTTACCCTCACACACCACATCATGCCTCCTTGATACAGTCTCAGCTTGAGAGCTCAAAATCTCTGTGTTGTCTAAGTCAAAATGGGAACTTAAATTCACAGTGCTTATATGTGTACTGAATATTAGATATGGGGCTTTTTCAAAGTCTCCTGCTGGGGCACCACATGCAGTATCAGGAATTCAGCTTTCACATGGACAGAAAGAGAGAAAAGCATCTGTAATCCTAATGCTCTGTTCACTTATAGGAATGTTACTCCACCAAAATCAAAGAGAAAGGTTTTGAACCGAGTTGTATGTATCTACTTACCTGTGTAAATAGACATACATTTTGCTTCTCTGTCATTTATTTTCATGGATATAGTCCATCTGTCTGTGGGTGGAATATTCCTGACTGAGACATGCTCTGGCCATTCCCACAGAGAGTTCATTCCTGTAGCAGCACAAGGCAGGGAAAGCCTTAATAATATTTGAAAATTTCAGGAGCTCCGACTTTCAAAAAACTTGTGTATTAAACTGTTTTCTGGCAGCTCTGTACACACCACATAGCAGCAACTGAAGAAGATAATTGTGAAGTGATGGCTTGAGATGATCAGCAATGCTTTAAACAGCTAATGGCTTGTTGTGATGCATTGACCTTGGCTGGATGACAAGTGCCAACCAAGCCACTCTATCACTCCTCTACTCAGCAGGACAGTGGGAAGAAAAGAAGAAAAAAACCCCTGTGGATCAAGAAAAAGGCAGTTTAATAAACCAAAAGAAAAGGTTGTACATGGAAACAAAGCAAAACAAAATATTTATTCTCTTCTCATCATCAGGCAATGTCTGGCCACTTCACAGGAAGCAGGGCTTCAGAACCTGTAGTGGTTGCTTCAGAAGACAAAAGTCCGAATAATGAATGCCCCCCACCTCTTCTCCTTTCCGTTCTCCTAGCTTTTCTATCTGAGCAGTCATTGCATGGTATGGAATATTCCTCTTGTCAGCTGTCATGTCTCTGTCCCCTCCCAAGATCTTGCCCACGCCCAGCCTACTTTTGAGCAGGGAATGTTGGAGAGATGACCCTGATGCTGTGCCAGCACTGCTCAGCAGTAGCCAAACACTGGTGTGTTATCAACACCTTTCTATCTGCCAGTACAAAGCACACCACTGTGAGGGCTTCTGTGGGGAAAAATAACTCCATCTCAGACAGACGAAATACACTCGTTCTGTTGGCGAAGCAGGAAATTTAAATCCTCAGGCATCCTGATATCTGTCTGAAATCAGTCACTCATTGCCACGATAGGAGTCTTGAGGCTCTACATCTCTGGGCAGAATTACAGAATGGTTTGTGTTGCAAGGGATTTCAAAAGATCACCTACATGGTCAGGGACATCATTCACTAGGTTGCTCAAAAGCTCCCTTCAACCTGATCTTGAACACTTCCAGGGATGGGGCAACCACAACTTCTCTGGGTAGCGTAGTCCATTGTCTCACCAGCATTACAATTTTTGTAAAAAATATCTTCATTATGTGCAATCAAAATCTACCATCTTTCAGTTGCTCATGCCCAATTTTTCATCCACCAGTATTTCCAAGTCCTTCTCTGCTGGGCTGCTCTCAATCCATTCATCCCTGTCTGAATTGTTACTGGGGAATGCCCTGACCAAAGCGCAGGACCTTGCACTTGGTCTTGTTGAACTTCGTGAGGTTCCCACCTTATGGGTCCCCTGGAGGATTCAGGGTTGGTTTGTTCAGTAGCAGTGTTATTTGTGGCTACTCCACATAACTGTTATGCCAGTTAGTGGGAGAAGCAAAGGAGGCTTGAGCAGCATGTATTTTATTTGTTTACAGCTTCTAATAATTCAAGGAAGCCTAAGCTAGGAATAGGATTTAAAGTAAATCTTTGTTCTTTCAATTTTGAGTTAGCTTAAGTGGGGCTTATCTGCTGAACTATTGACTTCTGAAAATGTACCTTGTTGTCTAGACTCTACAGAAAAAAAGAGAAAGGGTATCTGAAGAGAAATTTTTCTTATTTTAAATGCCTGTCTTGAGGCAGTGATTCTTTCTGTGAAGGTATCCACAGGTTAATATTGTGTGATGCCAGATGACTGACTTTGCTAGCTAAAATTCTTGAGATAGGCACACATAGCACCTGCTCTTTAATACCAATTTTTGTCCTTTTTTACCCACAGCCTTCACCTTCACAGTCTTAGTATGACTTTTTCCTGATTTTTTTATTTTTCTTCTGGTGCTTTAATATGTTTCTTATCCTAAGAGTCTCCCAAGATCTCCATTATCCTGAAATATCAATTGAGTTACTGCTGCATGATAGTAGAAATAGCATCCCAGATGAATCATATTTGATATACATTAAAATTATGCAGAAACATAAAACTAAATTATGACTAACACAGGAATGACAGACTATCTGACAACTCAGGCAAACATAAGTCACTACCTATAAATGGAGATGTTAGAAAAAGCAGTTAACTCTTTCAGCCTGGAACAACACAGTCTCTGTTTGTTGATTTCTGTGGACATAAAAAGATGGATTGAACTGAGATTTCTAAGCTCTTCTGTGAATGGCCTGTACTTAAGGCAACAAAATCCATCTTGGTCTTTTATATCAAACTGTATGTAACACACAGTGGGTTTGACTGGCTTGGATGTGGATGCAGGGCAAGCCTGAGCTCTTGGCCAGGGACTACTTGCAGGTACCTGCCTGTAGCACCAGCTCAGCTTCTCCAAGGTACCCATGATCCCTGCCAAAAAGGGAGAAATTCTCCAGCTTTAATGTGGAGGCAGAACTGTGATGTATACAAGCGGGCAAATAAATACTTATGGGCTCTGCAAGGAGCATGGCCATGGTGCTGTAGTGCTGTGCTAATTAGCCTCATCTGAGTTAATTAACAGACTTATAAACTGAACTCAATCAAGTGGTGCTTTTATCTCCAAGTCCTGGAAGAAGCTCATTCAGAGCCCTTCCTGCAGTCTTTGTGCAGAGCACTATTACGTCCTTACAGTGACATCCTTCAAAAGGCAGCAACCTTCTGCCCCTCTCTAACTCTCTTCAATGCCACCAGATGAATCTGCACTGAGGCAGCACAGTCCTGCAGAGTGATGTGGTCACAGGCAATGGTGCCATGAGGTCAAGTGCACCAATGTGGGTCAGGGACCGTGGAAGTGCCAGTGAGAGCTGACAGTACAGGGATAGCACCGGCAGCAGCATGGTGATTAAAAAGCACCCACAGCATGGGCTGCCTCCAACAGCTTACAAGCACCAGGCATCACCAGAGATAAGAGCTGTGGCTTTGCTCTTCCCTCTTATGCTGTGTGTTAATCTCACTTGCCTCCAAAGAAAGCAGATTCAGCAGGAGCAACAAGCTCTACTCTGTCTCGACTATTTTCCCCCTGAAAGTAAGGAATTAGTATTTTCAAATAAAGTCTAAAATATAGTCAAACAAGAACTTTTCCTATAAAATTTTTAACTTAAAAAGGATTAAAGTAAAAGCTGTCCTTAATACCTTCTATCATCACATTCTTAACTATTTTCATTTTCTTCCTTTCCTGCATTATTAATGGGACTTTTCCATGTCTTTAATGGTAGTTGTTGCTGTGGAATGAAGCAGACCAAAACTGCTGTTCAAAACCCTGCACCTTTTTTACCTGTTTGCTGCTGTATCTAGCTGTCATGTTATCTCTGTTGTGACTCTGGTCCCATTGCTTCTGTTGGAAATAGACTGGTCTAAGAACACTTGCAAACCCTGGAGCTGAACCTGCAGTTCTCAAGGTGATTTGCAGCCAAACACATTGCTGTTCCCTATAGTCATGGACAGAGCAGTATAAAGAGAAGGAGTATTTTCCCAGAGCTACTCAGCAAAAGGCAGACTTTCACTGTTCTCCTAAGCTGGTTCAGAATCACTGACAGGTGACATTTGATTTGCTGGGAACTAAATTTTTTGAGATGACTCTCTGAAGAGTTTTAGGTCAAAATATGAGGGAGGACACCTTTAGGTCCAATTTTATGAAATCAGAGAGCATTCAAATAGGCATTTGAATTTTCAGTTTGACAAGCAGCAGTCAGATTGCTTCAATTATCACCAAACATTGCAATGTGTTATCCGAAGTACCATGGTGGTGCATGTGACCTCTGAAATTTAAATTTGCTCTTTGGCAAACAATTTTCTTCTTTACTTTCTGAAAATCAATGTTCATACCACCTCTCAGGGGGCACATTTTCACTGGGCAAGGACAGATGATGTTTTAATGGGTTCTATGCAACAACTGTGGTAGAGCTTATTATTATTCTCTCATAGAGTGCATTGAAAAGTAACACTTAATAAAAAGGACCACAGGAAGTCAACATCAAGTGGTAGCTTTTATTAAATATGAAACATCTGTGTTTTACACAATTTGGGACAAATGAAGCTCAGTCTTTTTTTTTCCAATTTCTTTAAATCCACCAGGGAGGAAATTACAAAGCTGCTTAAAGTCCTAAATACAAATAGACATTCAGATCCACCATGGGCACCTTATCATTGCAGCACAGCATCTAACCTTCAGGTGCCAGGTATTCAGGATTCATATGTAAAACAGTGGTATTGAGTGTGCTTGAATAAGACATCCCTATCTGGAACTATAGGCACTTTCTGTAGGAGTTCCAAGGATTTTTTTTCTTTAGTTGGGATCCACAGTCTTGCTGGCATCTAATACATAGCTAAGACTTTTTAAAATAAAAATATCGTGTCATATTACAATTCGGCTTCAGACACCTGAAAATCATGGAATCACAGAATATGCTGAACTGGAAGGGACTCACAAGGATCATCGAGTCCAACTCTTAATCATGCACAGGACCATCCCCAAGAGTCATACTGTGTGCCTGAGACTATCGTCCAAATGCTTCTTGAACTCTGTCAGACTTGGTGATGTGACCACTTCCTGGGAGAGCCTGTTTCAGTACCCAGCCATCCTCTGGGTGAAGAACTTCTTTCTAATATCCAACCTAAACTTCCTCTGACACAACTTCAGGCCATTCCCTCGGGTTCTGTCTCTGGTCACCACAGAGAAGACATCAATGTCTGTCCCTCCTCTTCCCCTCACAAGGAAGTTGTAACTGCAATGAGGTCTCCCCTCAGTCTCTTCTTCTCCAAGCTGAACACACGAAATGACCTCAGCTGCTCCTCATACAGCTTCCCCTCAAGGCCCTTCACCATCTCCGTTGCCCTCCTTTGGACACTCTCTAATAGTTTAATATCTTTCTTATATTGTGGTGCTCAAAACTGCACACAGTATTCAAGGTGAGGGCGCCCCAGTGCAGAGCAGAGCAGGACAATTCCCTCCCTCGACTGGCTGGTGATGCTTTGCCTGATGCCCCCCAGGACACAGTTGGCCCTCCTGGCTGCCAGGGCACTGCTGACTCAGATTCAACTTGCCATCAACCAGGACCTTCAGATCCCTTTCTGTGACGCTTTCCAACATCTCATTCCCAGTCTCTACATACATCCAGGGTTGTCCCATCCCAGGTGCAGAATCAGGCACTTTCTCTTTTTGAACTTCATGTGGTTGGTGATTGCCCAGCCCTCTAATTTGCTGAGGTCTCTCTGCTGGGCCTCCTTGCCTTTGAGGGTGTCAACAGCTCCTTCCAGTTTTGTGTCATCTGCAAACTTGCTTAGTATCCCTTCCAGTCAAACGGTAGTTTCCACTACTATAGAGCTTGGATAGGTTGTACATTACAGTGCAGTGCATAGTGACACTTCGCATGGGATACTGTGGTTGGTGGCTTGGGTTTTCCTCCCTGTTGAAGTACTGGGACAGCTGGGAGCAGAGGGACTAGCTGGCTCCGCAGGTATTTTCTATTACTGCAGAAGATTCTTGCTCCACTGGCGATGTGGTCCATTAAATATGTGGCCTGGGGAACTTCCACCCCTCCCGATTAATCCTTCAAAAGAGATCAGAAGGATAACTTCAGTTCTTGGAGCTGTTTCAGTGTATTTTCAGGCTCAGCTGGATAAAAAAAAAAAAGGTCTTTGAAACATTTGGAGCACATTTTGAGACTTAATTTTCAAAGTGAAGGCTAGGCTGCAATGTAATCAGTTCAGCCCAGGGGTGAGATATGCAACTGAGAGTTATTAAAAACTACTCTGTTTCAATTGATTGCAGGACAAATCAGGACATTTTAGAAACTCATAACTGTCTTCAGGAGTTTCAGATACTTTGTGAAGAGAAAAACTTCTGCTTGAAAGCACTAACACATTAAACCTGAAATACTTTACTCAAAGCATTTCAGACTCAGCATAGTTCCACCAAAGCCGAAATAGGTTTGTGCCTACCCCAGAGCTATAGATCCTCTGAGCATCAGGGTCAGTGTCTTGGCATTCCACCAATAGATCTGCTGTGGGCAGGAGAATATTAAACCCCCTTGCAACCGCTCTCATAAATCAATGTTACAGCTACTTTTAGCCAAACGGACAAGAATGTCATTTTCACAGAACAGAAGCTGGCTCTGAGGAATTTCTGCTTCACCAGAAATGTTTATAAAAAGTTGTTTTTAATCTGATCTGAATTAAAATCATATGTCCAAAAATTTTTTTATTAACTGAAACTTCTGTTTTATTGGCCATTCTTTGACAGGAAATCATACTGGAAAAGGGCAGCCTGATTACAATTGAAATTAATGACACCTCTGCTTTACAAAGTCATGCTTGCAGTTACCAAGCATTTAGAACCAGTGTGCATTCAATTGTTCATACTGGATAATTCCCTCCTTTCATCTTATTAAATCACCCAGAGTGAGTCAAAGGTATAGGAAAGTAATTGGTTCAGTCTCAGTGGTGGATCTAAAAACATATATTAAAGAAAAAGTGACTGAATATGCTCTTTATGAATTTTATTAAAAGTAATAAATAATCAGGAATCAATTCAAAGAGGACACAGTAGTTAAGCCTTCTATAAGTACTTCCTAATCAATTAGGACTTAAACAGTACAAATATCAAACTATGGTCAAAATAAAATCATGTAAAAATTTATCAGAACCACTAGCAGTAAATCCTCAGATTAGTCAAACTCATCAAATGAACACTGCAAATAATCACTCCTAAGTTGTAAAGCAAGAAGTTCAGGGAGATAACCAATAATTTAGTTCCAAAACACATTTTACCACAGCCATGGCATAAATCTTTAACTGGGTAAATATTTTAGCATAAAAAGCAAATGAGCATAAATCTACATTACTATCTCAGAAGCCAATTAATATTTTCTTCTTGGAAGTTCATCACCAAATACAGATGCTAATCAGTCTGCTCTTTCTCTCCTTTCTCCCAGGCAGTATAAATGTTACAACTTGTTTTGATGAGCACATATTTCAGTATTTCAATAGTTCTTTCACGGATCCACCATTGACAAAAACCTAGGAAAATCACAATGTTTGATTGGAAGGGAAGGCGTTCTAGTTTAGTATGGAAATATTCTCTGGTGCTTCCCTATGCAGCTAGAAGGATTCCAAACTGTATGCCCCAAAAACCTTGGTAAATAATTAATAGAAAAATATATTAAAATGTTTCAGAATTTGTGAGCTACTTGCTGTAGGGAACTGCCATTGCAGTTAGACATATTTGTGATGTTCATTTGCTGAACTGAATGTGTCTTTAGATTGTTTTTGTCCTCATTTCAGGCTGAAGAATTACTGCTGTCACTTCTATTGAGGATTTTGGGATGGAAGATTCCAAAGTGATAGTTTGTGCCTGGAAAGGTATAACAGGAACTTAGTCTACTGGTTCATCCTTACCCCACTTTGCAACAACTTGGCTGGTGCTTAGTGAATAGGGATGTCACATACCTGAAACAGGATCTGATGTCAATATAGTGACTACGCTACAGTTAATGAGAGAAGCCCTTTTCAAAGTCATCCATCTCTTTCACATCTCCTGATTCTGACCTCTTTCCACAAACAAAGGAGAAACATCAGGTGAATCTAGGAAAAATGAACCTAAGGTGTGGATTTGTAGTTTCATTTCAGCTTCTGGAGCTGGAGACAAAACAGCACTTCACCATCTGATGGTCCAGGATCTGTTACAGAATATATTATTTTCTCTTATCTCTCAATCTTTTTTTTCTACATGTTTTGTAATTTCTCAAAGGGAGGAATTTTTGGTATCCAAATTAATTTTATTTTGGTGTTTAAACTTCAGATGCTTAGCTCCTACTTTGTGAAATCCACATCTTTGAGGTCTGGCTACTGATGCCTGCAGAAAAATTGCAGGTTTATAGTATAAGTGTTACTTACAGACAGGAAATTATGTGCAGAAACATGAATTTGTGTCTGAAGCTTCCTCTCTCCCAAATTCATGTCTTTCACACCTACTGTATCATTTCTGAAAGCACAGCTGGCCCAAATCAGGTTTAGCTAACACTGACTGCAGACAACTTTTAATTATTAAATGAATAATACAGCCAGGAATATAAGCAAGCTCAGCAGTTAGAGATCAGCCTTTTCCTCCTCTTTCTATTACTGTGTGCCATAAGCACTGGACACGTATCCTTTTTGTTTGCTTTCCTGGTAATTTCCAGAATTCCTAACCCTAAGAATCGTTATTTTTACTTGCACAATGGCCGGCTACCAATAGGTGGCATCAGTGGGGTTCCTTCATTAAACTACTTTCCAGTTTGATAGCGGGAGTGATGCAAATTCCTCCATAGACTGAGAACTTCAAAGTTTTCTGCTTTAAGGAGTGGATAATTATGGAGGGGTAAACAGCACCTGCTCATTCAGCTCAGGAACATTTAGGAATGGGTTTTCAGATCTGAGTTTTGAATGGCACAGAAAGTGTGGCTTGGAGTCCCAATATATATATATCTAAGCTCTGCAGTGGAGCAAAAGTTTCTGACCTGTTCTAGGATTTAGAATTTAGCTGTAGGTTTTTCCCTTGGTTACTTAAAGACATCAAAGTCTTTTACTGAATCTCGCTCAAGGCAGTTATGAATGAAAAGTTAGAATAAAAAGTTTACGGAAGTATAAACATCGTGATGACCGCAGAAAGCAATATAAGCAATATTGAAACTCTTGTATGAACTTATATTTTAAGTAAAAACAGAATTTTAAAGAAACTAAAGCTGCTGTAGCATAGGGTTTTGTCAGGTCTTGGTGCACTACTCAAAATGAAAGTGAATTTTTCTCTCTGTAATATTCCAGTTATGGTTCCCTCAGCAAGACTTCAGTTGAAACTGCCCAAACCCACAGTCCTTGACAGAAATTACCTGAATTGAGAATAGAAGGACTGGGTTCGGGTGGGAAATTTATATTGCAGTGTTGTCACAACAGGAGAATGTTCTAAGTATGAAGTATGCTATCTTTGTGAATAATACCAACAAAGGAAAAAACCCCTTAGTCCTACTATACTGAGTTAGATGAATGACATCTGTAACTATACAGATGTTAATTTAAACACATCTGATGGTTTGTTCCTGACTTTTTAAAAAGCATTAACAATCATAAGTCAAAGAAAATCTCTTAGCATTTACTAGAAAGGTTAAGATGTATCTTAACTGTGAACAGCAAGAACTTATCTAGGAAAGATTTCTGGTCGGAAATGATGAGAAAAATTAACCTTAGCCTTAGATATGTGAGTCAAACCTTTCTGTCTGCAAACATTTCTTAATTTAACTAGACTTTCATTTCAGGCTTGATTGCTAGTACTTATCCGATCACAACCCTCAGCCCTCAGTGCCAGGGTACTATTCTCAAATTACAGTTAGTTGAAGCAGAAGACAGTTGAGATGGATACTTCTACAATGCTAGAGAAGTGGAAATGCTTTGCCAAAGACCAGCTTCTTCCCTGTCTTGTGAGCTGGAGCACGTGCTAGCACAGATAGACAGAGTGGCAGCTGGGATGCCTTCAACTTCCCCAGAAGATGCTCTTCAGCTACAAAGTCCTGCATAACAGTTCTTAGTTTTTAGCTGATACAGTAGTGCACGAGGACCTGAAAGAAATCCACACTAGAGCTGTTTTCCCTACCATTATGTCACCAATGTGAAGCCCCGGCTCACTGGATGCTCATGGATCCCTACGGGAACTGCAGTTCCAAGTGGCAGAGATTCATTGAGTGCTGTTCCTTATTCTTCAGCCATAAAGGTCCACATACAGAAAATGTTCCTGTTGTTGGGCTTGCTTTAAGTGGTAAGAAGGTGCTGTAAATCCTTGTGGGTGATATTTGATACCTGGGAGGCAAGCCTGCCAGATGCTAACAGCCATGTAATTCCTTTCTGGTGTCATGCTGGAACAGAGGCTTACTAATGATGCAGCTACCAGCTGAATCAAGAGGTAGATTCAACAGCCAGGATTACCACAAGCTGTAAAATAAATACTTTTTTTTTTCCTAGCCATATGGCAGTTTGTATTAATCATATTTAATTGAGAGACTGGCGAAACCTGTTAGCACATCAATGACTCTAAATGGAATCTGACTAAAAAGTATAAATTTTGAGTAGTTTTAGTGCAATGTTTAATGAACAGATTGTCCTAGGATTTAAAATGTTATTAATTAAAGACCTCAATTACCATTAAGCACTGTTTGTCTTGTTATTATAACCTGTGCTTGTAAATGGCATCATTCCTGAGAATCATGTTCCATGCCACACTGACTCGGAATATTTAGAAGTAGAAATAAAAGTAACTAGTGGAACATTCTCCATAGGTTAGAAAGAAAACACAATTATTATTAAATCAGTGATAGTAACAAGAAAGGACTGCTGGTCAGGGTGGTTTTGAAAGTATTTTTGCTACAAGAAAATATATTATGAAGTTATTAATAGCTGTTAGAAACTTTCATCATTATTTTAATCAACTTTATAGTAACACTTGGACAGTTTTCTGCAGAAAGAGAAGTAGAAAATGTCAATTTGGTATTGCTCAGTCATTTTAAGCCACAGTATTTAGCTTACAGTATGTAGCTTACAGCTTACAACAGTATTGAGCTCTCAACTGCACAAGTATAAGGAAGCATCTAGCCTTTAAATTGCCTTTAAGTGAGTTTCCTGTGGAGACAGAACTGAAAGGAAGCTATAAAATCCAATCTTGGTAATGGATTGCTAGACCAGTTGGTCCTCAACGAATTTTGTGGACACCATCATGTTGGTTATCATTTGGACAGTTACTGTCTGAGTGCTATTTAGAGATATACATATTTTTTTACACCAGAGAATGGTTAACACAGTTAATAACAGAAGCTGATAAACTCTAACATTTTCACTGAAGCTGGCAAAAGTTTTAAACATTAGGAACGTATCCTGAGTTTGCATATGTCTCCTTATATCAATCAAAGATAAGAGAAGATAATATCATGGCTGAAGCAGCAAGTGTTGACTAATATGTAAACCACAGTATTTAGATTCTACCTGTGCTGTACAGAGATTCATATTAGAATGCATCAGGAGACGTATATTACTGATCTGCAAACCCAGCTTTGTAGAGTTACTTAGTCTCATACCTAAAACAGTTGTTGCGTGTTCCTTGTAAAATAGTGACCACAACAATCAGAAGCCACTCTGTGACCACATTATTTCTCTGGTACAGGTGCAGTACCAAAAAAAAAATCTGATTTTTTTTTTTATTTACCTTGATTACAGAGGAACTTGTGAAAGGTTTCCACACCAGAAGTCTTTGGAAAACACAGTGAAGGCTCTAACTCAGAATAAAATGTAAAGAGATCAGGGAGCAAATAAATTAAAAAAAAATTATAAATTGCAAAGTCTTCATGGACTCCACCCAAGAAGTCTCAAAATGTGGAATGTCTGAACTGATACACAACCTTAAACTTACAATTGCTTCTGTATTACAGTACCAGACTGCTTTGGCACCACTTTTGGAAAGATTTCCAGTTAGATGCAATGAAATACTCATCAATAAGCCTTTATGAGGAAGAAATTATATGGATACATTCTAATTACTTGGGAAGAATCAACATAAATTTTGTAAAGGCAACTCCCATCTGACAAAGGAACTACATCATGCTGTAAACAAAGAAGATGGACAAAGAAGGTCTGATTGATGTATGTATTTAGTTTTCTAAAAGCATTTTGACCAGATTCCTCACCAAAAGCTCTAAAAGAAGGTACCATAAAACAAGGGAACCTACCCTCATATCAGTAAAGAGAAAGTGGAATTAATGCTTGGAATTCAAGCTGAAGGAAGTAATCAGTGAAATAAGCTGTTCAGAATGAAAAAGATACTGGTAAAGGTAAGGTAAAAAGATAAAGAATGACAAAAGGTCCTAATGACATGGCACTGATGATAAAATAGCAGGTGAAAATTAGTACACATAAAACATGATCAAAGCTTCAGGAAAGCTTCTGTATAGGCAATAAGTTCCATAGATGCAGACTGTTCAGACTGAAAAAGAGACAACTGACAAGATGTATGTGATTCAGGTCTATAAAATCTTCACTGACATGGGTCAGGGGTGTGGGAAACAATTCCAGTGTACGAACTATACAGCCTACAAGAAGCCAGCAGGAGCAAAATTCAAAAGAGTGAAAAGAAAGTGACTCTCTAGATAATACATGGTCAAATCAAGGATTAAAGCAAGGTGCTGAGGGCTTACAGTTCTTTAAAGAGTTACCAAATGAAGTTATGGAGAAGATCTCAGAATGATCTGAAATACAAAGACCCCATCACTCCTTCTGATGCTCCCTGGGTCACAGATTCCTACAGGGTTGAAAGGTTGACAGGGATGACAGGAGGGACTGAAGCAGCAGTAAGCAGGTCTGGAGTGGGGGTTCAGCTCTCCCCCAAGCCTGGCAATGCTGTGTCCTCCTGGGCAAGGCACCAGGGAGGCAGGGAGGTGGAGTTAACCTAGAGGACCCCAGGCACTGTCCATTTGGGAAGTGATGAATGGTTTGCATCCTGCCAAGCAATGTGCAGCAGTAATGATTGATTTGAAGGTGTATATAATACCAATACATGAAGATGCAGATAAGTAGCTACAATTACATATTAATATGTTAAAATAATTTCAGAATTGCAAGCTATTATACCTTTGCACCAGCCTTTGGTCTATTAGCATTCTACTGACCTCTGAATTTTTTTCCATTGAGTCTAATATGGTAAAGATCCCTGTGTTTCTCAGATTGTTTTGGATTTAAGACAATGGTGCTGTTTCATGTCTAATAACTGACACAAACTGGAATGAAGACTGACATTTTCCTTTGAAATTAACAAAAATCAAGAGCCATTAGGGAGTAAAAGCCAAACTGTGGCTTCCTCATAGACGATCACCTTCAGAAAGCCCTTGATAAAGACATGGTAAAGCTTGAAGATATTTACTATAAAATAGTACATTATTATTAGATTTTCTCAATTCATTTTATTCATCAGAGACAAAAAATGTAATGTTGCTCCAATTAATTGTTCCTATTTACAAAAAATTAGCAATCTATAAAGTATATAATGAAAACCTCTTCTTGTCTAGTTCCACCTGAGAAGAGAGTGGACAGCACAAATCTTTGAGATTATCCATTAAAATTTTTGTTCCCTAATAGTACATCTTCTACTGGTTTAGTTTCCAGTCATACCAAGAATGACATATGCATGTTTTTTTGTGAATACCAGACCTAAGACTAAGAGATTTTCTGACCAGAGGTTTTCATAGTCATTGTGACTGCCTGAATCCTCCTAACACTCTTTTCCACAAAACAATTATTTTCACAGACATGCTCTTCTCATCTTTTCCTTTAAGTTTGGTAGAATCATTCAGCACATGTTTTAAACACATTCTGCTGGCTTTAGCATACTGCTTTTTTTTGGTGTTGCTATCTATTTCACTTGCCTTTCACTAGTTCTCTCTTTCAATCACCAAGGAAGTGGTACCTTGTTATGTCTTTACTTAACAGTCTCTTCTAGCTTGCGAAATAATCTCCATACATTCATATGTTTTATCGTCTGCTCCTTTTACCTAGCTATTCTGACATCCTTTTGACCAGCCATTAGACTTTTAAAGTCTGTCTTTCCAAATTAATGCTTTGCCTATAAATGCAACTAAAATTAGGATTTCAATCCTAATGTGAAATGATGGCTCAACAAGAAAAAGTGCTAGAATTACAAATAAACACTGCAGTATTTAATTAATCTACTACTGAGTTCCTGATGATTTTGAAAGATCTAAACTAGTCTGGCACTGAATGACAGACATTCAAACACTGCATTCAGGCTCTGAAGACATTGCAGTTGCACTGTAAAAAATATAGTATGTGGGCTCTCCCAAGATAAAATAGAATGTAAATGCAAATTTATACAGATAGAGGCTATGTGCAGACCTGTGTAAGCAATCTCATTTCCTCCAATTCCAATCAATGCGATTCTGTTGGACGAAAATCATGAACAGTGGAGCCATTAAACACATAGTAAAAAGGATCACCTGCACATCTGACCTCCACAGTGCCAACAAACATGAAATGTGAAGGCAGTAATTCTGGATGCCTTAGGATTTCTGACTGCAGAGCCTTCATGCCTCATAATAATCCTGAGATACACCATTCCTTTGCAGCATGAAGGAATTCCAGCCACTCCAGCCACTAAGTCAGATTCATCAGGGGCACAATTTAAAAATGCCAGGAGGCCTTTATGGATGAATCAGGAGCTCCTGGACAAACTCAAATATAAAAAGGAAGCTTATAGAGAATGGAAGCAAAGACAAGCATCCTGCGATACACAGAGATATCAGTCAAGAATCAGGTTGAGAAAGCTAAAGCTTTGATAGAATTAAATCTGGCCAGGAATGTCAAGGGCAACAAAAAAGGCTTCTACAGTTGTGTGAGTAATAAAAGAAAAATATTGGCCCTTTTTGGAAGGAAATGGAGGACGTGGTTCCCTGGGATATGGAGAAAACTGAGGTAGCTGATGATTTTTTGCTTTAATCTTTACTAACAAGTGCTTCAACTGCAACACCCAAGTTGCAGAAAGCAAAGGAAGGGACTGGGAAAATGAAGAACCACCTGTTGTAGCAGAAAATCTGGTTCAAGACCATCTAAAGAGCCAGAAGGTGCACAAGCCCATGGGACTTGATGAGATGCATCTGTGGGTTCTAAGGGAACTGTCCGAGGAAGTGACTAAGCCACTATCCATCACATTTGAAAAGTCATGGCACGCTGGTGAAGTTCCCATTACTAGTAAAGGGGAAACATAACCCCCATTTTTTAAGGGGAAAAAGGAAAACCTGGGGAACTACAGGCCAGTCAGTTTCACTTTGGTGCCTGGCAGGATCATGGAGTAGATCCTTCATGGAATCTGTGCTAATGTAAATGGAAAATAAGGCAGTGATTTGTGACAACCAACATGGCTTCATTATGTGCAAATCATGCCTGCAAATTTGGTGGCCTGTAACAGAGTTACAGTGTTGGTAGACAAGAGAAGAGCAACTAGTGTTATCTATCCGGACTTGTGCAAAGCATTTGACACTGTCCAGCAAAACATCCTTGTCCCTAAACTGAAGAGACATACATTTCACAGACAAACCACTTGGTGGATAAGAATTGGCTGGATGGTCACACTAAAGGAGTTGCTATCAACAGCTAGATGTCCAAGTGGAGAGCAGTGATGAATGGTGTTCCACAAGGCTTGGTATTGGCACCAATGTGCTTGAACGTCTTTGTTGGTGACATGGACAATGGAATTGAGTGCAACCTCAGCAGCACTGACCTCCAGACACTATGAAGGGAAGGGATGCCATCTGGAGGGACTTTAGAAGACTTGAGAGGTGGGCCTGCACAAACCTCACGAAGTTTAACAAGATCAAGTGCAAGGTCCTGCATATGCAATCTCAAGGGCAAATACATAATGGGCTGAGAGTGGATTGAGAACAGCCCTGAGGAGGACTTGGAGTTGGTGGACAAGAAGCTCAACGTGACTGAGTAATGTGCGCTTGCAGACCAGAAAGCCAGTCGTGTCCTGGGCTGCATCAAAAGTAGTGTGGCCAGCAGGCCAAGGGAGGTGATTCTGCCCCTTCTACTGTGCTGACATGAGACCCCACCTGGAATTCTGTGTCCAGCCCTGGAACCCCCCACATCAGAAGAAGATGGACCTATTAAAGTGAGTCTAGAGGAGGACCACAAAAACAATGACAGGGCTGGAGCACCTCACCTATGAAGACAGGCTGAGAGAGTTGGGGCAGTTTAGCCTGCAGAAGAAAAGGCACTGGGGACACTTTACAGTGCCTTCCAGAACCTAAAGGGAAGCTACAAGAAAGCTGGAGAGGGAATTTTGACAAGGGCAGATAGTGGTAAGAGAAGGATGAATGGCTTCAAACTGAAAAAGGATAGGTTTAGATTATACATTAGGAAGAAATTCTTTACTGTGAGAGTGGTGAGGCAGTGAAACAGGTTGCCCAGAGAAATGGTGGATGCCCCATCCCTGGAAGTGCTCAAGGTCTGGTTCGATGGGGCTTTGAGCAGCCTGCTATATGGATAGTGTTCTTGGCCATGGCAGGGGCGTTGGAACTAGATATTCTTTAAGGTCCCTTCCAAACCAAACCATTCTGTGATTCCATGAATATTCTGTCACATATGACAAGACCTCTGGTAACTACCTCATTCTCTACAACTGCCTGAAAGGAGGTTGTAGCCAGGTGGGGGTTGGTCTCTTCTCCCAGGCAACTATCAGTAAGACAAGAGAGCATGGTCTTAAGCTGTGCCAGGGGAAGTTTAGGCTGGATATTAGGAAGAAATTCTTTACGGAGAGGGTAATCAGGCATTGGAATGGGCTTCCCAGGGAAGTGCTGGATTCTCCATCCCTGGAGGTTTTTAAGATGAGACTGGATGTGGCACTTAGTGCCATGGTCTAGCAACCCTAGCGGTAGTGGATCAAGGGTTGGACTTGATGATCTCGGAGGTCCCTCCCAACCCAACTGATTCTATGATTCTATGATTCTATGATCTGTTTTTAAATTCCCTTGTTTCTCCCATCAGACTTCTGTCTGATCAGATCTGTTAGCAAAGCACCCCATAACACACTGTGAGTAAATTTTACATATATAATGAATTAGTGATTTCCCAGACACCTACTGATTTA
This sequence comes from Lepidothrix coronata, assembly GCF_001604755.1. NCBI lineage: Eukaryota > Metazoa > Chordata > Aves > Passeriformes > Pipridae > Lepidothrix > Lepidothrix coronata. The sequence goes on along the minus strand of NW_016690248.1, from coordinate 3,452,994 downwards.
GACAGCTGGTGGCCTCTGTCAACTATATTGCATAGCTATGTGATCAGTGTCATTGTGATGAAAGTTGTAGCGTGATATGAAATATGTCTCACGGTGTGCAGATAAACCAGATTAGCAAGTGCATGAATTCTAACAGCATTAATAAAATGGAACAAAATTATTTGCTATTGACTATTTTATTGATAATTTCTGCTCCAGTGATTTAGCTATAGAGTACACTGGAAGCTAATTATTTTCTTGTAGCACTTATAATGGTAGTGACATATGGACTGCTTGCAAGCAAATTGATTTTACGCATTGAAGTGATAGCACAATTGACAGGCAGCAGTCTGTTTAGTCACCAGTCCCAGAGAACATCAGGCTAACCTTAGTAAAAGTTCATGTAAATGCTTTTTTTAATCCCTGAAAGTTGTTTTATGCTGAGACAACAATCTTTAAGTGTGAGTTATATGCTGGAGACCGTCACACTGACTACTGGTTACTTTCAAGATCCTCAAACCATCTGCAGCACTTTATGCAAGGGAGGTTGTACAATATTAAATAATTATAGAAATGTTTCAATTGTCTCTTGCTAAGTGGAAACAAAAAGATTTCTGCTGTTGGCAACAAGAGGGGGTGGCAGGTAGATCTCATACCAGAGTGACATCACTCAAATAAATATTACTTTCAAGTGACACAGTGTCAAAACAGCAAAATCATATCTACTCCAAGAGCCAGTTGAGTGCTGCAGGGTCCTGAAAGCTTCCTGCCAGTCATGGCAATAGGTGGTTTACTCTGCATTTTTTCTCGCAAAGTTTCTGTGACTAACTGTAAGCACATCATTCTTTGATGTCTTTTTAGATAATGCTGCTGTTTGCTATCACAAGATATATGGCGCTGTGAATCCTTTACATTTGGCACCCGCATAAAGCAGCCCTACCACAGGGAAGACAGGTCACAAGGGAATTGCACACCTCTGGGCGTTTCACAGGACAAGTGAATTGACTGGACTTACTGTTTTGTCTCTCTTGAGGAAGACAAGACACTGAAGTAGTTTATCTGGTTCTGAGTTTTGGCAAAAAGCATTCACACTAGAGGAAGGAGCAGGACCATGTACTCCTTCTTTATGCTGCACTAGAAGCATATAAAAGCTATTAAGAGCCAAAGGAAGCTGAAGGGTTAAGATGGGGGAGAGAGAGAGACTGCGAGCTGTGATTGAGGCCAATGTCTTAATTAGAAAAAAAATTAATTCTGTGTTGATAGGGATTTTTTACCTCATTTCTCTATTAAAAATGTCGTATTACATGAAGTGGCTTTTCTCTCTGACTCCTTAGCCCCAGAAAGTACTAAAATACTATTTGAAGTTGTGTACAATGTTTCAAACAAAACAGGAAAAAAGCCTTCAGATCGAGCTGCAACAGAACTCTAGTGCATCTCTCTATGGTATTTCCAGCTATGAAAGACAAGATATATTGTTGTTATATTCATATTTGAAAAACACAGAATTCCTTTTTTACCTCTTAAAATTAGGTCACATGCTGCAGATATTCATAACGAACCACTTCTGCCCATTCACATGAAGGTTAGCACCTTCTAAGACTACTAGACGTTAAAGAACAGATGCCTCCTTTATACATCCCTGTATGACTGACTTATATTAAACAAGTAAGGGACAATTTTATGCAGCTTACAGCATCTATTTTGTTGGTGAAAAAAAAAATTATAATGAACATTTCAGACTGATGATTTTTCCCCAGATTACAATAATTTCCATCGCTAATGAGCTAAAAAGTATAACTGCCTCAAGCTTCATTTGACTGGCAACTTCAATGGCTTGATCAAGAGCAAAACAAGGTGAAAAATTTGGGAGTGGGGAGCAGGGAAGCATTACTCTTGGGGGCTCTGAATTTGTTGACACCTGAATTCAAACTTACCTGCAGGAAAAACTTGTTCTTTTCAGGAGTTTGCGCCCATCTTAATCACTCAATTGCTACTGAGCTGGAGGCCTCAACAGCAGTGCAGGCTTCAGTAGTAGTTGTGGAATAAAGCAGACTTCCTTTCCATTCAGCTCATTGCTGGGTGGCACTGAATGAAAAGAATCACATGAGTTTCAGCTGCCTCCTGACTGGGATTGCTTGGTTCCCAGCACCTCCACGCTACCTGCTAGACAGCAGACAGAAACCTGCTCCTCCTGGAAACCTCAGTGCTCTGTGTTCTCAGATAGGGAAATCCTCTTCTGGGAACAGCTTTTCACATTTTGCTTTTTGACACCCAGTCCTCATTGGAAAACCTCTTGTAAACAACAACATTAGCAACAACAATAATAAGGAATAGGAAAAAAATTCTAAGAGTCTGTTGTTACCACTGTTTTATCAAGACCTTGATTTTCTATTGAGTCATATGCTCAGTCATAGCATACATGCACTATTTTGAACAGTTAATTAATTAACTCATTAATATGTCTGAAGGCTCCTGCCATTATCATCATATTTTTGGGGAGTTCTCTGTTCAAACCCTTTTTGGAATAAATGAACTGTCCATAGAATTCAAACTGTGCTTTGTAAAATATATGCTATTTTTTCCTAAATGTCAAGAGAAGCTTTCCTAGAAGCTTGATTGTGTTCTTCCAGCCTCTGGCAAAAGATCAGACTGCCATCAGTTTAGATCGTTATCACTGATGTTGATTATGTTGTGAAAATTTCAGCATCTGACCATATGCTGTTCACTAATAAGTTGTACCACTTCAATGTTTTGTGCTTAGATGGTGAATTTCAGCAAATAATATGCTTGTTGTGGTAGTCCAGGCAAACTGAAATTATACGAGAAGCAAACGTGGAACAGGAAATTTCTGGGTGAATATGGACAATTATTTGCATTAGGAGAAGATTTAACCTTCTATTGCTACTTTTGAAGCACCTTTATTGGCATTTCTCTTTTTCGAAGTAAGAACTTGACTGTGAAAATACTTTTGTATTGCAGCATTAGGTGATAAATCTGATACAAATACAGCTCTTTCATTCAGAGGATGACAATAAACATTATTCATTCAAGAGCTGCAGTTATCAAACTCTACTAAATATTTCAGATTCAACTCCATCACAGCAAAATGAAGCAAAATAACTTCCATTATTGTAATTTTTCTTTCTACAAATAAAAATTGGTATTTTTTGTAGATGTGAAAACAGCAGGCTGTCAGTCATATTGCTGTTGACAAAAGATGATTTGCGTTAGTGACTTTTTACATGTTGGATGGAACATTTCTCACAAACAACAGAAGACAAAAATTTTAAAGCTCTAGAAGTACATTAAGAAATATAATACGAACATTAGCAATTCACTGCAGACCGAGTTTATATACATGTATGTGTTATGTACTTAATATACAAGTTTTTCATTTGCTTTCATGTAAATGCCTTAAAACAGAAGCAAGGAACTGGCTGGAATTAATCAGTATTTGCCAGAGCATAACTAAGAGGACAATTTAGAACAAATACTAGGAAAAAAAAATACCATAGCGTTTCTTTTTCATATCCCCTTAATAATGTCATTATTACCCTTTCTTGTTGTAACAAATACATGCATGATAAAAATGCTGAAAATCTATCTTTTATGTGGTATCAGAGATTCCAATGGATATAGAATCAGGTTTTTATGTCTGAATCAATCAAGGGAGAACTTAGCAGTGTATGGGTATTCTTACTCACTACTTTGTTTCCCCATTGAATTATTTTTTCTTTCTGACATGCAGAGAACAATTTTTTTTTTTTCTCCAAGGCAAGGGAGAATAGGAGATGGTGTGAGTGATGGTTTTGGTAGTTCAGGGGAATTCTGGAGTGACAATATGAATGACTTCAAATCAGCAAGAGCTCAGTGTCAGTTATAAAGAGTTAAAGCCATAGGGCATCATTAGATGACCTTGTCTGAATAACACAGGCACTACACATGAGAGGCTTGAGAGGTTGGTCTGTGCAGACCTCATGAATTTCAACAAGGCCAAGTGCAGGGTCCTGCATGTGGGTCAGGGCAATCCCAAACACAAGTAAAGGCTGGGCAGAGAATAGATTAAGACCAGCCCTGAGAAGACAGACTTGAGTGTCTTGTTTGATAAGGAGCTCAGCACGATCCGGCAATGTGCACTCGCAGCCCAGAAAGCCAGTCATGTCCTGGGCTGCATCAAATCAGCTCTAGGACGACCCTGCTTGAGAAGGGAGGTTGGACCAGATGATCCACTGTGGTCCCTTTCAACCTCTCTCAGTGTTTTCCCACAATGAATTGAATGGAATCATAATTGCTTTCAGTGTTTGGTCCATATCTTCAACTTGAAGTTTTATATATTTAAACAATTTAGGCTTTTATATTTTTATTTTTTCTGCCTTTCTTGCCCTGCAATGTTTCAATGCACCAAGCCAAGATTCCACCCTTCTGGGATAGGGACTAGTGAAAAACTATCCCATCTGCTTGGGCAGGGGCTGGGACTAAGTGATCTCCAGATCTATGTACTTTCCAATTCTGGACATCCTATATATATAATAATAATGGCCAGTCTTCGCGAGCGAAGATTTGGGAAAGGTCATTAACCCTTCGAGCCTGCGCAGTGGATTTTTTTTTAGGTGAGACACAGCTTGCGCTGAACTGAGCCCACCCTTTAATCCTGAGGTTCATCTGCCGGGGCCAAGCAAGCTTTGGACAGTGGCAGTGAGGTCCCCAGGATGTAGGTTTGTTTAGAGTGACCTTCTCTTAGATGGATTGCCTTACAAGGCTGACGAGCTCCATCTGCCCAGGGGGCTGGGAATCGAACCCGGGTCGCAGTGGTGAGAGTCCTGCACCCTAACCACACATCCTATTATTCCATGAAGTACTTTCATGTGGTAGGACTGCAAAAGGTTTTATGGAGCACAAAGTGAAACCCTCTCAGCTCAGTCACAGTCACACAGATCTACAATCTGATCTGTGAGTCTTTCTTATGACTCAGGTGAATGTTTTTGGAGAGGGAGAATCCATGGATTATAAAATTAGAACAATGAGACAGTTACATGGTCAGATAGGGATTATTTGCCACCATATTTGATATTCCTCTGTGAGGGAAAAGCTCACCCCTGGCTGTTGTTTGCTGAGCACACCCCTGACAGGCAGGGGTAATGCCAGTTCTGCAAATAAGTCTGTGAATGTGAAGCCACTTTTCATATGCTACCCAAAAGTGAATTCTCAGCTCTTTAAATGTAACTTCTGACTGTTTGAAAGCTCACAGGACTGGGTGAGATTTTGGCAAATGAGATATTCTCAAACAATTATGACGCTGACCTGCAATTTCCTTTTTCCTAAACAGGAGAAGTCCAAAAGGACCATACAAATATTTTTTCAAGGAAAGTTTACATAAGGCCAGATCAAGGGAGAAATGAAGTAACATCGAAGGGGAAAAGAGTTAACATTTCATCTTTGATTGAGCTATGAAATTTCTCTTTCACTCCAAAAATACAAGAGAAAATCTGAATAGGCAATAACAATATAAACCTGTCCCAATTAAAATAAATCAAATTTCTGTCCTCCTCCATATTGCTCAATATGACAAGAAGGAATCCATATTTCGGTTTTAAGAGTCACAGATTTTTCTAATGCTCAGTAGGTTGTTACTCACACTGTAAGCCAGGAAAGACAAATGTGCAGAATATGGCAGAGTATTACTTGCTACTTATTCACAGTAACTTGTTTCAAGGACATTGTTTACTTTGTTTCTAAGCTTATTACTTGGACTCATTTGTCAGGAAAAATTAAAAACTGACTGAAATTTAAATAATAAGAACAACAAAGACAAGTAGCTCCTGTAGCAATTAGCTCAACATACATAGGGTTTTCAAACCCAATTGTATCCAAAATCAGCAGGCAAAGGTATGTTTTCCCACGGGGGAACTGAGCAGGAAAACACTACTAGAGTTACAACTCACTGATGTGTGACCATACGGCCCCAACATACTGTAGGGTTCACTGTAAACCGATACATCTGAGATACTATGATATGCAATAGAGAGAAATTGCATACTCAGAGGCATAAATCTTCACAGTAGTTATGGAGATATACATTTGAGTTCAAAGGTTCACCCTTGAGCACTACAGGCTTCCCCCCCCGTCTCATAAGGGAACTTAGGGTCACCAGCTCAGATATCCACCTCAACTGATTTTCAACTGACATATCCCACTCTTATTTCCCTTCAGAATTTCTAGGATGAAATTCTAGGATAAAACTAGCATTTTCCTCCTATTATGCAAGCTGACTTGAATAATGAAATAAAGTATTTGAAAGATGAAAAGATGTAATATAATAGCTAATTACATAATTGCATACATCTCAAGAAACTGTATCGATTCCCATGAATTTACCTACTTTAATGTTGTAAGAACACAGATTTTTGCATACGGTGCTAGTGTACTAGCTTCTAGGATGAAATTTTATTGCCTATTTTTAATTCATTTTCATGGATCAAGAAAACTTACAGGTTGCCTTTGCAGAACTATGTTATCCAACTGGTGCTATAGCATAACATAGCATAACATAACATGAGATTACATAACATAATGTACCATAACATAACATATAACACAAGCTAACTCTTAGCAAAATCCCAAAGGACTTCTAGCCTATGCAACTTGTAGTTTATTTAACCCCAAATTCTGAACTCTGAGGGAAAAAAAATATTAAATTGCAGTTGGAAACCAAGGTAACAGCCTACTTGAAATGTGACAGGTTGAGACCAGAACAACAAATTCTCTTTGAATTTGAAATCTGCCTTGTAAGCTAGAAGATGGAGTATCACATTCTGTGGCACCTCAGGTATATAACAGAAAAAAATAAGTGTATGTATTAATTCAGACATATGACAAAGGAACATTATTAGGGAAAAATACAACTTACAAAGTATGTACAGTCTAAGTGGTTTGAAGCTTCTCAGAGTTTTCTACTTTATCAAGAAACACATCCACAATATATGAAAATTATCTGCCTGTTGTGATTGCCCCACTTAGAATATTTCTTAATCAATGAACCCTGCATACCAATTCAGCAGAATGAGGGAAGATAGCTGTATTATTCTTAAAATTTATGTTATCGTAATATCTCCTATATTCTTTATGCAGCACTCTCTCTCCCTGTGCTGTACCCCTTTCTTAGGAGAGAGTCAAGCTACAGATATTTGAACCATGACTCGTGGACTTCAGTTCACTGGTTTGAAAGCTTTGGGTGGTGACAAAATAGATCCTGAGAACTGAGGGGCTAAATACTAAACAGCACTTGGGGTACTGCCAGTGCTTGTCGTGGAAACTTTTATGAAAAGAGTAGGCCTATACATTACACCAAAAGACAGAAAAAATCACCATGATCCAGCTGAGCTAAGTTATTTCAAGTGGTTCTTGTAAATTAAATGAGGAAAGGGAAAATGGGAACCATGAGCACATAACCAGTGCTTGGGTAACTCTGCACACTGTTGCCAAAGTGATAAATTTGAGTAGAGAGCAGTTGAGCAGTCAGCAGCTGAGACAAAGCCTGTCCTTTAATAGAAAAGCTCCACTGGATACATACACTACTGTGCAGAACAAAGTAGTGATTTTTAGTCCTCATAAACAAAACTTCACTAGATTTCTTTGGGCTCTCAGGTACCTGCTGTACATCGAAGCTCCTGCAGACTCTGCTTCTTTTAGTTTAAAGGATTAAGAAGTCCACAGTGGCCATAGGCTTTTCATTCTTGTCAACTCTTAAAAATTTTCCAATTCTTTCTCTGTCTAGTAATGCCTCTTTTAACCTCAGTAGCTGCTTTTCCTGCTTCACCTGCACTCATCTTCTTCTCCTCAGCTTTGCGAGTTTTTAACCAAACACTAGCAAATACCACTTTCTTAGTTTAGCCATCACTACATGAGTAATTGCTCCTCATGTTAAACAATTACTGTTAAACAATTACAAAACTTTTCTGAAGTGGTGACTGAAATCTCAGGTGGAGAACTAATGTTCATCAGTAGTGAAATCTGAGCTCTGTTTAATATGGTCTTCTGGGGGACAGAGGTATGGGCAATTTTTCTGGATTCCAGGTAATGAGAAGACCCCTTGGGCTCATCTGAGGCTGTGGGGCAGACAGAGGACATGTGAGAGAATATGTATCCTTGTGAGTCTAGCTCCTACTCTTCTTTTTGCTGTTTTTTCAAGTGTGGTAAAGCAAAAAGCAAACAAACAAAAAAAACAACAAAACCAAACAAGAAATTCAGAACAACAGATTAATCATTGATATGAACAGTATTGGTCTTGTAGTAGTGGAAACCAAAAGTATCTTAATTGCTTGAAAACTGACTTACTGTGGGGAGGAAAAGGAGTTTAAAAAAATATGGTTGGAAACTTTCCTGAAGCCCAGCATCTTAACTGCATGAAGCTTCATGTTTATGTATTTCTACAAATAGCTTAGTGCATAAGACAGTCCCACAGTCTTGATGGCTAATTATAAAGCAGAGGACCACAGCTGAAGAAAGCTCAGAGAGATATACATGAAACAGAGATACAATGTGTTAGAGCTGTGAGCAAGTGGCTTGTAGATCTGACTGCCCACTAGTCAATGGCAAACCCAAAAAAGGACTTTAGCCAGGCTTCACACCTAATTGAACCAAGAGATCCAAAACACTCTTATCCAGTGTGAGCCAATCAACCCAGGAAACTTGAAGTTTGTGCAAGTTCAGCTTTCTACAAAGTATGTAAAGAGAGTCCTGTAAAAAGTTTAACACAGGATTGCAGAATATTTCACTCCTGACCTACGCCTTTTTGCAGAGTGAAATTGGATGCTATGTGTAGCCTGTAACTACTGAAGGTTGTGGTCCTGGGGTCCTGACTTCCTATCCCTGTATCTGCAGTATAGACATTATCACTAGGAAATCAAGAAACTTACTTTAGTGGCTGAAAAACTACTCTGTATCTGACTTTGCTGTTGATCAACAATAAGCCTGGGTCTGAATTTGCAGTGAGCTCCTAAGAGTGGGCTATATTCCCTGCAAAATCCCCATGAAATTTAGTGGGCAGTGCATTCAACATAGTTTCAGTCAGCTTTTGCTTCCTTCCACAGTCAGTACAGGCACCTTCAGGCAACAACTTCTCACAAACTTCAATAGGCATCTAAGGAGACTTCCACCTGCAGGCATCAGCTCTCTCCACTAATTGCAAAAAGGTTCTGAGCAACTAGAACAAGTGACCAGACAACTCTTAGATGGCTGAAGTTAAATATTATTATTAAATAATCTCAGTGGAGATGAGAGGTAAAATAGTGCTTCATAATCTATAAATACACAGACAGTGGCAGGATCTGATAGAAAAAGTTTATAATTTCAAGGACATGAGTGAAGTAGTGATTAATATAAATGGGTCAGAGTTGATATCAGAAAAATGGTTTGCTATTAGAGAAATCCTAGGCTGGTGTCTTTCTGTCTTAATTACATGAAACACTGAAGATAATTTCTTTTAGGAAGTGTATACAATTAATCTAGTTGACGGTCACATCAAATGTATTTCAATGATCAGGTACTTGGAAACACACATGCAGGGCAGCATGGAATTCTGAAAGTATAGAAGTTTAAAGCAACTGCTTTCTATGAGATATCTTGGCTTTGCAATTTCTGCACTAAAGAAGAAACAACTACCCTCACCAAGACATCCAATCATACATCCTGGTTGCATCTCTGTGGTGGTTTGAAACTACCAAGAATCTAATTTTTAAGTTCAAGCCCCCCCTTCCACAGTTTGCCCCTGTGAGAGGGTTTAGTGGTGGTATGGACTTGATATCTTTTTCACCCCATGTGGAGAGTTTTCAGACAAAACACAACCATTCGTTATTGGGGGAAGGGGAAAATATTTACAAAGGTTTATTTACACCCACATATATATTTACATTAAATTAAATTTCTCCTTTTCTTCAATAAAAGTCCAAGAAAAAAAGAGAAAAGTCTTTCTGTCACTCATCAGGCCACAGTTCCTTCATTTCAGTTTTTTGTGGCACTGGTTAATGTCCTTCATTTTTCCCAAGGCAGCAGATTTAAGTGTGGTAGTCAGGATTTTTGTTCTTACTTTGTGGAAATTTCAACCCTGAGCCTGAGCCTTCGGGGGATTTCCTTGTAGATCTTCACTCGTCTTGGGTTAGAACACTGAAGGCAGCTTTCAGTTCAGTTCAGTCTTACCAAAGCTCTTCCGCTCTGTCTCAGCTCGTCAGCGTGATAGAAATAGCGGCAGCAGCAGCAGAGGGCACAGCCATCTCCTCCACATTCCATCCTGGCTCAGCTCTCAGGACAACTCCGGGTTTTTTAGCTCCTTTCTCTCTCTCTCTTGCTGCTGCTGCATTTCGGGACTCCCTAAGGGTTTGGAAGTCCGCCCCTCCTCTTCAGAGAGTCTCTGGTTTTTGGGAAAATAATACAGTCTTACCCCAAACCAGCTCTGTTGAGTTTACCTCTGTTTTGTTGGCAGCTCTCCCTCCTGCAGGAACATCTCTGCGTCTTTCAGCTGGCTTCACGTTACCTTGTTGTTACTGGCTATCTTTTTGGCTTTTAGCCATCGCTGTCTCTGTTCAGGACTGCTCTGCTGCTGCTTTCAGTGTCTTCTGCTGCTGCTGACAGTAAGGAAACTTTTCCAGCTCTTGATTACGGGACCTGGTCCAGCTTTGACACTATACCGGGTCTCCCGTAGCCTCGGCTGGGGGCCCTTGGCCCCCAGGGGGGCTCACTGGCCCCCTGCCTCCTTGTGGCTCAGATCATGGCTACCCACCTTCTAAAACTATCCTCACCACCTTCTCTTCCATTTCTATGGGCATGTAATTTCCGTAGGGCGCACGTGGACTATTGATTGGTCCAGTATTATCAGTGGGGCAAACCATTAGTACCTCAGAGAAAAGGTTTTTCAAACCACCACAATCTCTAGAACCTCACAGATTGCAAACATGATTTACAAACTGACTAGAAAAGCTGAGTAGTTTACTAGAGATGTTTGGAAATAATTCTTCCTTGGTATATCTAGAAATAAATTATTTCTTTGCTAATTTCTGATTATTTACTCAGAAGAATCAGACTCCTCTGTGTACCAAAGAGGACATGTATTACCAGTTTTAAAAACTAAATAATTCAGAGTTAGGCCAGAAAATCCTGAGAAACGTAGCTGATTCAAGTATAACCAGTTACAGTGGAGAGTTAATTATCTTATTAAAAGAGTATTTCCATTATTCTACATTGCAAAAAGGAAATGCCAACAGATACAGCACAGTATTGCTGTATTTTGTAAATACAGCAAAAAATTCTGAACTATCAAAATTGAGATGACTGCACTCAAAATTCCATTTGCTGTTACAAGTGCTATTTGCAAAGTGGAATAATCACCTTGTACATAACAGAAATAACAGACAGACACTTAAATTTGGAAGATGAGAATAGCATTTTGAAAATAATAAGCCAAAGTTTCCTATAGGTCTAGAATGCAAAACCTCTATGCCTTAACGCAATAAATACCTATTTTTCTTAAGTACATTGAAAAAGCTTCATTCTGTAATGTGCACACATTTTCCTTTTTCACATGTTCATATTCTTTTGGAAAGAACTCTCTGTTCTGAAAGTGAGAGATATATTTTTCATTCATAAAATCATTATAGTGAAATATAATGTTTAGCTTTCTGGAACCTACACATACAGAGTAGGGTTTGCTCACATCAATTCTACTGTGGTCAGCATAAGAATTACCATCTGACAAAAAGAAAACAGATTAAGAACTGGCCTCTAATAAAATAATAAGTCAAATACACTCTAAGAAGGAATAAACATTAGGTATGCTCTTGTAATGAGGACACAAAATAGAGGAGGAAAACAGCAGAACTAAAGTGCAAGTCCTAATTTTAGTAGTCAACATATGGCATTGTTATAGCAGTTCTGCAAATTCTGTTTAACAAAGGGTAAGTTCACACAATCTTGAGTTATTACAGATTTGCATCATGTCATTTCTAATCTTATATGGATGTTCTCTTGACACTGGAAAGGCCATCACCTACACAAAGAGACATAGCTCAGTCATGGAGCCATGTGAGCATACCTTAAGTGCACATGCTTTTAGGAAGAACAACCAATTATTATTTTTTTTATCCTGAGTTTAAATTTATAAAATAGCAGTCACAGTGTTATGCCTGTGTCTGTACAGAGTAACCAGGAACATACTGTGAAGTGAGATTTATTTGACCTAATGTGTGTGTGTCCACCTAAACTAGGCATTAGGCTGCCATTCCTTTCCTTCAAAAGTAGCCATGTAAACAAGGCAGATAAATCCTGCCCCAGCAGGGCCCTTTTTCATACCACTGACTGAAAAGAGACCTCAGGGTGACTAGCTTAGAAGAGGTTGCCACTGTGCATATCTGCAATTAGCCCAGCTCTGATGTCAAAACTACAGCAAGCACTAACATAAGTAGGAAAAGAAACAATTCATTCATCTAAAAGGGTGTTTTGGAAACAGGATCTGTAAAAATGAAGTGATAAACATCCATTGATAATGATGATGACGAAAGTTATTTTAAAGAGCCTGGATCTTCCCAGGCATTTTAAATACTCGGGAGTTACATGCTGGAGTACTTCAGAGCAACTAGCACTCAGGATAAAAGTTGGAGCCTAAAGCAAGATGACCAGAGGTTCCCCACCAAGGGCACAATGTGGGGCACACCTAGCTTGAAAAGAGTCTGAAATATCATCACACTAAACGACTGAGATACATTTAACTCCTGCTCTTTCTGCAGCTCAGGCACTTGATTGAGACCTTGAATAAAAGTGGTTATGTCCACTTGGGAGTCAGATCTCTGCACCTCAGTTAAAGCCTTGCCTGCACCTCTCTTTTGAAACCTTAGAGCTCAGTTCACTGGCCTCTTTGATATCTTAGTGACAAGAGTACTGTGCTTCTGCCTACTTATGTAATTTAAGACACTGCTGGAAATGTTTGCAAGGAAGGTGAGAGGCAACCGTTTGTGTTCAGATGGTTGCACTTCGCAGCAGAGAAAAAGGATACAAAAAGAGCAAAAACCCTCACTTGTCAAATATTGTCCCTATGCTTCATCTGCTTGTCATTGCAAACCTACTATGCTAAAAAAATAATGCAAGGAGAAGCAAGTTAAACCAGTGGGGAAAAAAATAGAATCTCAAACTTTAGGTGTCAGTTGAGAGGGGAAAATCTGTGAGTTAATGCATTAAATATTAATGGAAAATGATAAATGCCTTCTGGAAAATTAAGTGACCTTAGAGGTAAGAGTCATGAGATGGCTATCTAATAGTTACATTAACATTGCATTGATATTTCATGTTTTACAGAGACAGACTTTATAGTCATGTGGCAGTTAGAAGAATATTTATTCCATATCTGTTTTACTTTCATTGAATAGATTTTTTTTGGTAGAACAAGCAGGAGAGCAATATGATAAGATCCAGATAAATCGTCCAGAAATATATATACATATATATTTATATCAATGGAGAAAATGCCAGTTTTTTGTATTTCATGCCTCATCTCTCTTAAACTGCAGGTTTCTTTTGCTCTCCATGCTAAGTGTTTTTATGTACAGATACTAACTGGATCAACCAAAGCATAGAAATTATGCTTTTAATAGGAACCTCAGTGAGAGGAGATATGGGCATGCAGATACCTGGACACCTTTTTACAGTATGATTTCTTTTTTTTAACATGTCTTTCTCCAAAACACTCCCATTTCAGAGCGTTTGATGTAGTTACTCAAATGTTGCTTTTGGAAAGCTCTTTGGATGGGATTCCACTGTCATTGATTACAGAAGGGAGAAAGCGACACAGGTTTACTGTGATAGTTGCAGATAGCATATGGTCTAATCAGTGATGGGAGAATCATGGGTGGCATGAACTGAAGCAGTGTGCTTGTGACTAGAGAATAAAAACAACCAAGACCTGGCAAATTAAACCTGGGCTGTAATAGGTTTATATCCCCCAGGTTCAGTAGGGAATGGTGAGTCTAGTTACGTATATTGTCAAAAGTTTTATATATAAGTAAATTTATGTGTTTTTTGGTATTGATTTTTAAATGGCCCTCCACACTCATATTTATAAATGCATGAAATGATAATAGGAATTCACGTATCTCACACTACTGGTAATACCACTATCCCCATACTTGTGACATACTACCTGATGGAGCTTCACTAAGCACTGCAACTCTCCTTCCCCTCTCTTCTTTCTCCCCATGCCCATCCCTTGAGGTAATGCTGCTTCCATGAGGACTTTACTTACGAAGGTAAGGGACAGTAGAGTTTCCACTCATCCTTACTCCCTTTTCTGGTGACAGGGAGGTGTTCCCTGCTGATGCTTTCAAGCAAAGCACCAGCAGGGAACAGTTGTGCACACAGAAACCCAGAAAAAGTCAATATTGGGGATGGTAGCTCTATTTCTCTGAGCAAGAACTTCCCTGGGAAGAAATCTACTGGGAACGGATCCCAAACACATTTCGTGATCAGACTGGTTAGTATAGAGAAAGACGAGAGAAGAGACCTTGTGTCGTCATCTGCAAACCTCTGCACTCTGCACACTGATCCCCATCCAAGGTCTAATAATCTTGTGACCTCAGGATACTTTTTTTGGAATGTGTCTCACAAATGTTTTTGGCAGGACATCTTTATCATGATTGTGAAGCTTGTCAGTCCCATCTTAGATACTACCAGGGAAGAATAATTGAAATCTGAGGAGCTTACTGTGAATGTCTCTTTGCCTTCTAATCATATCTGGGAAACTGAAGAGTAAGGTGTTCTGCTAACTGTATCTTTGACTGACTGATTCTCCTCAGTTCATCAGGACACTGAAGTAGAACTATTAAATAGAAACCCTAAACATCACTAGTTCCTTGACTGGCTGCTACAGGCTTTTATGTTAAACAAGGATTTAGTACACTGGTTCTAGTGGAACTTTTGCAGCAAAGAAATATCACTGTCCCTCAAAATCAGTTTGTAACAGTCATCCGTGAATGTTTCCAAAGAAGTGCTCGCAATTCTATCACTGCCTTTTTTTCTGCCATGTTACTGAGTGTATATATATGAATAAACATGTGCATATATATGACACTAGTCTGTCTTTTTAAAAAGAGAAACAGTGCCATTAGTTTATATGTTACACTCAAGGGCCCAACAGAGAGATATAAAATGAAACTTTATTACAAGTATCTTCCAGTCAGAGATGGACTGAGCAGAATTATGATTACTTCTTTTGTTTTAGGAGGGATCCTTTTTGATTATTTGCAGCACAGATTGGCATTTATTTACATTGCTATGACAATTCACTGTGAGCTTCTTTTTAATATATTTATTATAGCTCTAGGCTTGGTTTTCTCCATTGTTGCTTTTCTAAACAACAATTTCTAGTTTTCTATCTCTGCCAATTATTTTTTTCTCCATGAATATACTACTTTACATCTATCTATTTTAAGTTTCATTTATTTTTATCTGCCTCTGCTGGATTGCCAACAAATCTGCAGCACTGCTGTATGCTCTTTTGGATGGACATCAGCAATTCACAGCCATTATCACTAAACAAACTCCTTATATCTTTCACCTTCTTTATTTTCTCTTCTCCTGTTAATTCCTGTTGTATGATTTGCTTGGATTACAATTCCTCATCATATTCATTTGGTAATGACTAAGCAGGTAACACTGCTGTTTCATTGCCAAAATCAACTAAGGCAAACATTTTAATTCATCTGAATGTCAGTGATAAGAGCTCTGAAATGGACATGGGATGCCAAGCTGGATTTGGATCTTTAGCTCCTCAAAGCGTAATGCTGTACTGAACTAATGTGTGGTTGCAGTCCCCACTTTTAGAGGTAGATTAAATATATGACTCAAAATTAAAAAGAAAACCTGGCTTAAATAAAGATTCTGTGAGTTTCAAGGCAAACATATTATTTTCCATTTCCTTGTGTCTCCTTATTTTGAGATCTTAGGCATAAAACTGTTGAGAAAACTGGTTTTGACCCAAAAGAAAAAAAAAGGTAATTTAGCATCGGTCTATTTAAATATTGTTACAGGCTGATTTTCAGGCTCTAGTTCAGATAGGGGTAGAACATGCATTCTTCATATTACAGACTGTATACAAACTGAAAGAAGATTGCAACCATCATGAGGTACATGACATATTACCAGTTCAGAATGGTCTCAGTCCCACAACTGTCTTCCTATTCATTAATGCATTTATTTTAGACCTGTCAAATAATTAAATTTTTTTAAGGAAATGTTACAGATATCAAATAAATGATTCATGGCCAGACTTCTGCTTTGTGATTTCCTCTTCATTTTAGGATGTATGTACTAGTACTATGATCTGGTTCATGGGTTCAGCTATTACCAAACTGGATAAATTGCAAAAGGAAATAGCAAATAAAAGTAGAAATGGTAAAAACAACTGTAATCCCATGTCAGAATCTCTCAATTTTTTCTGTGTATTTGCAAGTCTTTTCTTGGTTAAAGACATCTTCCTGATCACAAGGAACTACTTCGACAAACAACTAAAAAGCTATATGGTAAAAAAAAAAAAAGAAATTGAAAACCAAAACAAAATGTCAACTTCAGAAGAAAGTTTGCCTGGGAACAATCAGAAAAAGTCCCACAAGGGTTTCTGGATGGGACCAAAAGGACTGACCAAAGGGCCCATGAATTGGAAACTGTATTTTGAGGAAAGTTTCATGCAGAGTTTGAGGAGAGGAAGCTCCCTTTGTCCATGGCTGCTGGGGAGCTTACAGCTGTCTGTGAGACCATTATATGGGGAACAAGCTAGTGCTGAATGTGTTTCTCTATTCTTCAGGCATTAACAGGCTACTGGAAGGTGTCAGAAATCATCATATGCCTGAGTGAGGAAAGAGAAGATACAGGGTACCATGATCTCTCCCCATTCCTACCTGGGCTTGCACCAGGCAAAGACAGCAGAATGAGCATAGGGGGACAGTGGAATTTAAGGAAAAAAATGCAGCAAGGTTTTCCCCACCAGGCAAAGTCTGGTTGCACCTCCTCCTGCTTTTCCTCTCTGCCCCTGCTGAGCTGGCTCTTTGCTCTGCTCCTACTCGAGTGACTCCTGTGGCTGGGTGAACAGACCATTGCAGTGGTCCATGAGGTTTCCTGAGGGGCGGTGAGGGGAGGTGGAAGTCCCTGGCTAATGGGCTCAGGTCCTGTCTTTTCCTCAGCAAGAGCCTTGAAAAGAAGTTTTTTGGTCGCTGCTCATAGAACTAAAAACATGGAAGAGAAATATTTGGTAACAGAGGCAAACAAAGGAAAAAAAATCTAACAACCTAGAGCTGAAAGTGGACATATCCGAATAATTCATGCTATCTGATAATTCATGCTATTTTAAAATAAAGATTTGGTTAATCCTCCACAGAGTAATGATCTGCTCAGAGTCCAGCATTTTATTTGTGAATCCATTTGTCCTTTCTACATTAAATTATATCTGCTTTTTGTTTTTCTATCCCCCAGTACTTGGTTTCAAGGTCTTCCAGTAATTTCTTGCAATCAGACCTAGACTTTACTACCCTGTATTCATAAATACCATCAGTATATTCTGACACCCAGCTATGCACCTCTTTGAAAAGCTCATAAACCAAGTTAGAATAGAATAGTTATTTCCACACTTTGGAGAGCTTAAATATACTATTTTTGTCCCCATGGAAAAACCAATGCGGGCATAGTTCACTCATTTAAATCTGTTCTCAAGGCTGAGCAGGTCGAGCTCCCTCAGCCTTTCCTCATATGACAGATGCTCCAGTCCCCTAGTCATCTTCCTAGAGGGCTGTGCAGCACTCTGGGATATCAGCAACCCCTCCCAGCTTTGTGTCATCAACAAACTTGCTGAGGAGATATCTGCCCCTTCATCCAAGTCATTGATGAATAACTTAAACAATATGGGACCCAGTATTGAATCTTGGGGGGCACCACAACCTTTCATCCCTGGGAATTCAGGACTGTAAGGATGAACAGGTCTTGTGCTAGTAGGGATTTTTTTCCCTGACTAAGAGTGACTTAGCTATTTAGGAAATTTATCCTCAATACTCAACAAAGCTGAACATTACTCTCTGCCTCTCTCCACCTGACCTTGGGTAAACAGGCTGTGCATGAATTTTCTATTCATTCTGCAAGTAATCAGTGCTTACTTTCTTCACTTCTCTGCTTTGCCTTTTTAGAAAGAAGCTGACCTGTTAATACTGACAGGTATAGTCAGTTAAAACTGACTATAAATAACTATGGTTTAATTTATAATTTCAATTACATATTTACTTTCCAAGCATACCATTTATCCAAGTTTGCTGGACTTAGTCTTTAGCTGGAGTCTTTGAAGATTCAGAGGAATTGTACCAGACCAGTCACATTTTCCTGAGGTCAAGTCTCAGCAGCTTACCCTTGGACCCAAGCACATGCACACAGACACATAGATCTTTGTTCAGTTTACGGTGAGCTCCTTAAGAGGAGAAAATGAAGGAGTTTTGCCTGTAGCTGGAAAATTCCCATGTTTTAAGGATAAGTCAGGCTCTGCTGAGAACTGTATTTAGCCCAGAGGAAGGCTGACTAAGTTCTTTGATAGCAGAAGCAAACCTGATTTATTCAGTAATAACATGTTCCAGGGTGGAAATTGTGAATATAAGCCAAATCTTTCATATCAGGATAAATATCTAATTTCCCTTACAATTTTTAATTCTCAGAAATCACAGAATATGCTGAATTGGAAGGGACTCAAAAGGATCATCAACTCCAACTCTCAGACCTTCACAGAACCATGCCCAAGAGTCACACCATATGCCCAAGAGTATCATCCAAGTGCTTCTTGAACTCTGTCAGGCTTGATGCTTTGACTACTTCCCTGGGAAGCCTCTTCCAGTGTCCAACCACTGGCTGGGTGAAGAAGTTTTCTCTAGTTTCCAACCTAAACTTCTCGTGACACAACTTCAGGCCATTCCCTTGGGTCCTATCACTGGTCACCACAGGGGAGAGATCCGTTCCTGTCCCTCCTCTTCTCCTCATGAGGAAATTGTAGACTGCAATGAGGTCTCCCCTCAGTCTCCCTTCTCCAGGCTGAACACACTAAATGACCTCAGCTGCTCCTCATACAGCTTCCCCTCAAGGCCCTTCACCATATTCTTTGCCCTCCTTTGGACACTCTCTAATGGCTTAATACTCTTCTTATATTGTGGTGCCCAAAACTGCACACAATATTCAAGGTGAGGCCTCCTCAGTGCAGAGCAGAGCGGGACAATCCCCTCCCTCCACTGGCTGGTGATGCTTTGCCTGAACCCCCCCAGGACATGGTTGGCCCTTCTGGCTGCCAGAGCACTGCTGACTCATATTCAACTTGCCATCAACCAGAACACCCAGGTCCCTTTCCACAGCACTGTTTTCCAGCATCTCATTCCCCAGTCTGTATGTACATCCAGGGTCGCCCCATCCCAGATGCAGAATCTGGCACTTTCCCTTGTTGAACTTCATATGGTTGGTTATTGCCCACTCCTCTAATTTGTTGTGGTCTCTCTGCAGGGTCTCCCTGCCTCTGAGGGAGTCAGCAGCTCCTCCCAGTTTTGTATTATTTGCAAACTTCCTTAGTATCACTTCCAGTCCTGTATCCCAGTCATTCATGAAGATGTTGAAGAGCACAGGGCCAAAGATGGAGCCCTGTGGAACCCCACTAGTGACAGGTTGCCGGTCTGATGTTACCCCATTCACTATTACCCTGTGTGCTTGACCCATGAGCCAATTGCCCACCTACCACATGATGTGTTTATCCATCTGCGAGCTGGACATTTTGTCCAGGACACTGTGAGAGACAGTAATGAAAGCTTTATTGAAATCCAAAAAGATTACATCACTGGTTTCTCTTGATCAACTAGGTGGGTTGCCTTGTTATAAAAGGAAATCAGGTTTGGTAAGCAGGACTATTCTTTCATGAATAGTGCTGGCTGTGACCAATTACTGCGTTGTCTTTCAGGTGTTTTTCAATATTTCCCAGGATAATCTTCTCCATAACTTTTCCAGGCACTGAAGTCAGACTGACAGGCCTGTAGTTTCTGTAGTCCTCCTTCTTGCCCTCCTTGAAAATTGGGCCAACATTCAACAGCTTCCAGTCAGGTGGGACCTCTCTGGATTCCCAAGACCCCTCAAAAATCATGAAGAGATGTTTTGCAATGATGTCAGCTAACTCTTTGTGGATTCTTGGAAGAATCCCATCAGGCCCCATACATTTGTAGGGATCCAGCTGGAGCAGCAGATCCCGCACAATTTTAGGGTCCACTGGGAGTTGATCATTCTTGCAGTCATGGTCCGCAACTAAGGGCACTGAGACCCCCCTGGTCCATCATCTGTGTTGAAGACAGAGGCAAAGAAAGCATTAAACACCTCTGCCTTGTCTCTGTCCCTGTTTGTGAGGTGACAATCCTCACCCTGTAATAGGTTGATATTTCCATACTGCCTTATTGCCATTAATGTATTTGAAAAAACTCTTTGTATTGTCCCCTACATTTCTGGCCAGCTTCAACTCCAGCTGAGCTCTGACCACACAAATTTCCTTCCTACAGCAACAAGCAGAATCTCTGAATTTTTCCTATGTCACTTGACCTTGCTTCCAATGGGTATACACATTTCTTTTTTTTGCCTTATTTCCGAGAGAAGATCCCTGCTCAGCCAAGCTGGCCTTCTGCCTCACCTGCTTGATTTCCGACAATGCAATCAGTTATGGAAGGAAGAGCTGGTAACATTTGACAGAAATAGATGTATCTCTGTTCAGGAGGAGAGAGTCATTGATGAGCTTCCTTCAAGCCAAAGAAAACTGGATAGAAGAATAACACAGAACATTGCAGAGGAATTCCTACTGGCTTAACATACGTGACATGTCATTAAAGACCTTACCCATTAGTCTGATAATAACAGAGTTGACAGACTATGGAGTCCCATAAGGATTATGTCATTGTACTAGTATTTCTCTGGAAAAAAAAGGTATTATTAGGTTGTGTTGCAAGAACAAAATAAGTAATGCATATTTTCATCTTCTAATCTTAGGATGAGTAAGTAAAAAAACTTCAAAACTTTCAGTACTAGCTCACTGACCCATTCTGCTATCCAATGCTCATGTCGATGTTCATATGTGTGCTTGTTTAGGCTGGGGTAGTTAATTTTCTTGACAATGGCTAGTGTGAGGCTGTGTTATGGATTTGTGCTGAACATAGTAATCATAATGTAGAGATGTTTTTGTTATTGCTGAACAGTGCTCACACAGAGCCAAAGCCTTTTCTGATTTTGGTACTGCCACACTTGAGAGCAGGCTGAGGGTGCATAGGTAACTGGAAGGTGACGCAGTCAGGAAGTTGACCACAACTGGTCAAAGGGATATTCCATACCATAGGATATCATGCTTAGTATATAAAGTGGGGAGAAGAAGTGGGGATATTTAGAATGATGGCGTTTGTCTTCCCAAGTAACCCTTATGTGTGATGGGGGCCTGCTCTCCTGGAGATGGCTGAACACCTGCCTGCCCATGGGAAGCAGGGAATTAATTCCTTGTTTTGCTTTGTTTGTGTGCGCAGCTTTTGCTTTCCCTATTAAACTGTCTTTATCTCAACCCACAAATTTTCTGGCTTTTACCCTTCTGATTCTCTCCCTCATCCCGTTGGTGGGGAGCAAGCGAGCAGCTATGTGGTACTTGGTTGCTGGGTGGGGTTAAATCACAACAATATGCCAGACTGAAATATGAAAGAAATTCATTTATGTTTAATTTATGGTAAGAAACAAGCCAAATAGTGTATGTGTGACAAATTCCCAGATCACATGGTCCTGCTTTCTCCAGTAGAACTAGTTGCCACAAATTGCTAGAATTCTGCATCTCTAGATGTAGTGGCACTCAAAAACAAAGGCAAGTATTTTAGAAAATTGGATAGAAGAGAAGCTAAGAAAAAGGACTGAAAACAATGCAACATTTACATAATGTATGCCAGAAACTTTTCTTTTATTAAAAAATGCTTTCCAGATAAATAACAGGCACTCAAGACAACCATTATTTTCCTCTGCAATCATCCCTTCATGTAATCTATAGAAGTATTCTCACAGGAATAATTACAAAGTATTCTGATGACTACTATTAACAATCAACTGAATTGCATTTCAGAATAGTTCTTCTCAGATTGTGACCATTTAAAAAGTATTGTCAACATATGCCCAGAACTTTGGAGAGAAAATACACTGAGTCTGCAAGGGATGCAGGAAAAGGAAAGACTGAGCCAGATAACGGACCACTTGGTGGATAAGAAATTTGCAGGATGGTGACATTTAAAGTTGCGGTCAACTGTTTAATGTTCAAGTGGAGACCAGTGATGAGTGGCATTCCTCAGGGGCAGGTACTGGAAGCAGCACTGTTTAACATCTTTGTCAGTGATATGGACACTGGGATTGAGTGCAACCTCAGCAAGTTTGCCAACAACAGCAACCTGTGTGATGTGGTCAACATGCTGGAAGGAAGGAATGCCATCCAGAGAGACCTAGACAAACTCGAGAAATGGGCCCTTGGAGAGATGGGTCCTTTGAACAAGCTGATCTAGTGGAAAGTGTTCCTACCCATGACAGGGAGGTTGAAATTAAATGATCTTTAAGGTTCCTTTAAGGTCTTTAAGGTTCCTTCCAGCACAAATCAGTCTATGATTCTAGGAGAATTAAAGACAGACATGTAAAGCTACATGTGTGAAAAAAGGGCAAATAAACTTATAGAATTTGGGCTCATGGGAAAGAATTTAATTTTCCAAGCTTCATGAGAAAAATTGTTAAAAAATATTCTTAGAGAGAAAAAATAGGTGACCTCTTTCAAATTAATTATAAATTTTGGAAAAAAATAAGGTAGAAAAATAGTTTAAATGATCATGTTTAAGGTTAACAGCAAAGTTTACTTCAGGTATGTCCTAGTTAAAACAGCTGGGACCGATTCATCACTAGATGGGTGTAGCCCAAAACTGTGTATTCTATGGCCCTCCATGCCATTTCCCAGAAACTGTTGTCGGGGGTAGGGGGCCTGCGAGGTGGGGGGGGATGTTTCTGAGTACCCTCATTCCCTTTTATGGCCTGAGCATCCTCATACCCTTTTATGGAATTCCCCACTCTGAGGGAAGAAGTAAGCATCCTTTTATGGAATTCCCCGCTCTGAGGGGAGGACTGAACCTTTGTTCCTGAACTGGAGAATATATAAACCTGGAGTTTCGGAACCTTTCCACCTCTCGTGGGATCCAGAGCTCATCGCTCTCAACCAGCCTGCAGCTCACTGCTCTCAACCAGACTGCAGCTCACCGCTCTCAACCAGACTGAGACCACCACCCTCAACTGGACTGCAATCACCACTTTTGACCAGACTGCAACAGCTCTCCCACCAACAGGTTTATCCCCCTCTCCCTTTACTTTGGACTCAAGGGGGGGCCCAAGGAACACCACTTTGTTCATGCCCCAGGGTGCTTGGTTATACATTTGGGTTTTGTGGGTTAAGACCAATTGTTTGTTTGTATAATTGTACTTATTGTATTATTTTAATAAATTGTTATTCTGACTTATAATCTCTCCTTTGAGTTGAGTTCATTTCCCCTGCTGGTTAATTTTTAAACCAGCACAAGGTTGCATTACAAAGCATATAATACCAGATAGTTTTGCCAATCTCTGTCCTAGACTATGAAGACAGTTAAGAAAAGAAATTGTAAAATGAATGTTTGGGTCTTTCTTTCCTCTATTTTTTCCCCCAATGCTTTATTTCAGGAGTATTTTGATACCTCGAGACTAGTAGCAATAGAAGTGTGGAACTGAAGGCAGCAATTCAAGGAAATAGAGATGTCTTACTTTGAACCAGTATTTTACAAACTCTCGGAAGAGATTTCAAAGAAAAGAAACACAGATACAGATATTGAGTGTAATAAGATGTTTAATACCAAAGATAGAGCACCTAGGCCGCTCAAATACCTTTTTATTGATAACAGATTTTTCAAGACAGGTAATGCAGTGGGTTAATCCATTTCTGCTTAAATAAAGCACTTTGTCTGTTGCTCATAGGAAACCCTTGGTGGCAACAAAAGAAAATCCAAGGTTAGGAGAGTTGACTAAAGCAGAATTTTCAGGACAAAAGAAAAGACTGAGTATTCCTTAGGAATCAGACTTGAAATTGCCCCTATTGCAGATGATAATGTTTGACCTCTGTGTAGAACTGGGCAAAAGTCAATGATGAAAAACAAACTCAGAGGGGTGTTGCTGATGCAGAAGAGGACCTGACCATAGCACCATGGATCATTTTATCAACTGGTCTGATTGACTGAGTCAGTGTGAAATCTAAGGGAGGAAAACACAGTGACGAGTATCAGGAGGCCAACAGAACTCATCTGTAGCCCCTCCCCACTGGAGTCCCTCCCATCTTCTGGTCATGTGCTCTGCTCACTCCACCTCTTTTTGCCCCTGGGGTCTTCTCCATGTGATATGTCAGACCCCACAGACTCTCAGCCAGCCCTCTGTTTGGCTGTCAGCTGCCCCTCCCACTTTTCCCAGAAGGACATCTGAGCAAGAAGGCCTTTCCCACTGCATAGACAAGGACTACCATTTTGTTTGTCACTGTTTTTACATCAGGGAGCCACCATTTTTGGCACCAATATGTCCCCAGTGTTCACAGGCAGCCTGTGACTGGCTAGCAGGACCAGCTATACATTTACCCAGAAGAGGAAACCTCTGCCTGCATAGGCACAGTTCCACAGTTTTTTGCTGATTTTTGAACACAGCATATGCACATGAGCTCAGAACACCCTCTGATTAGCTACCCTTTTCCTTTGGAACAGGAATTAATCATAGGCGTAAATATGTGTCAGAAATCTGCATGTGACTGAGATGGGAGAAGACAGAAGGGTGCCCTGATCTCTTCCTGTTTCTGCCTGGCCTTGCAGCAGGCAAAGAAGGCAGAATGGGCATAGGGAGTTTGAAGCTTGCAGTTTGAAGGAAAAATGAAAACTGCTGTAAAAGCTTGACCTACAACCAACTTCTTAGTTTGACTGATGGTCCAGAGTTTAATTTCTTATGTATGAGTAGTAGTAATAGTAGTAGTTTGTTTTCCAGCAGTGAGCCAGGAATGTATCCCAAGCTCCTAGGGAGCAGAGAAAATGTGCTTCCCAGGGTATTTCTGTGGACAGAGCCTCTGGCTCCTCTCCAGCACTCACAGTAGGGGAAAGGCAACACAAATGAGCCCTTCATTTCCTGGACCTGGCTTTGGGAGAACATTCGGAGGGATCACTGGAGGACAAAGCAAGCGTGTTCCTTGTGTGGTGGAACAGTGCTGCCAGGAGCAGTATTGTGGTGCCAAAAAGAGTACAGCAGCCTGCTCTTTCAGAGATATGTTTAGGACCCCCAAGGCCTGCCCCAAACCTCCAGGAGAGGGGCAGGCATCTGGGCACTGGTAGCTCACATCCTGCAGATCCACCTTAGTGGACTCTCTCTGAAGTTCCTGAGACTCATGGGACTCATGTGGCCTGGGATAGTGTTCACCTTTTCAAGGGCTTGCTCTGTCCCTGACTTGCTGGGCTGATGCTGGATAGCACAGTCTGCCCTTTCAAACTTTCTTCCTCACACAGGCCTCACCTCACTTGTCACTGATAAGTTAAAAAGATTAATCTCCATTATTTATGTAGTGAAACTTCGTTATCTACAAAACTGTGTCTCCAATTGACCTGGCCATGTGGGATATTTTTTCAATCATCCCACCTTGACACTCTAAAACATATTTAAATCCTTTAGCCAATCTCATTGGGGTTTTTTCTCCAATGTTTATGCATTGTCTTGAATTGTGAGCAATAGAATTTCATACAGAAATGAAATTTGGTCATTTTCAGACCAAATGGTTGACTGGTCTTCAGTGAATTGGAGAGGGTACTGGAAGAAAATACCCAATCAGTGATCCTCTGTAACCAGCTTCCAACAGTATAAAGGGGAAATTACTGAATTTTGAAATGGATCATGACTGACTTCGGAGATGGATAAGGATGACATGGTTGGTTGTAATAAATCTGATCATGATCAAGAAAGTGTCTCCCTGACCTGTGGCTTATTCTTGTAAAGACTCTCCTCTGACACACATAACACTGCTATAGCTCCTTTACCATTGCTCCCCTGCTAAGCTATCCAAAGATTTCATTAGCCTTTTGACCACATTTCAGTAGGTAAGTAGATAATTTTGATCCCTTAGCCATCAACCAGAAACCTTGCAACAGTCCTAGAGGCAATTATAGATAGAATAAGAAAGATGAAATGTGTAAATAGAAGACTGCTCAGTATTAAACAATTTCGATACACTAAGGCTGACATTTCTCAGAACTACTTACAATGTTACTCAAATTTACATCACAATAAAGGTTCAAAATTTGGCTTGTCTAAGAAGCTGGAATTATATTTTTATAGGTGTTTCTTTGGTATTAATTTCCATTGTATCCAAGCACTTTATAGGAAGAACTGCATGTGCTGTGAGATTGTTTGAAGTGTGTCTCAAGATACTTACAGTGCATAGGACACTTTTGTTTAAATGAATGACAGAGCAAAACCAATGCAGCTCGTCTGAAAATCATTTACATCTAAATGGCTGTCTACCAGTTCCCTCATATAAATTACTTTTGTTTGCAAATAAACATTATTATGTTCACAGATTGTTTAGGACTAAAGAAACAGTGCTAGATTTAACTTCTTTTTATTGCAGTCTCTGGTTAACATGATGAATTAAATGTGTGATGGTATGGACTTCTTTAGCATCCAGAAGAAACAAAAGCAGGTTTAATCTGTGTTACTTAGAAGAGCCTTGTTACCATATTTTCTCCTACTTTTTATTGTACTATTTCTTGCAGTGCTTTTGAGTTAAGGAAATGGCATTATTTTCATTTTGTGTATGATAAGTTAAAAACAATTTGCTAAATTCACAGGTTTGCAACGTGATGGCCCCAATTCCAAAAGTAATTGAATAATAGAGAGGTCTAAAAGCCCTCTTGAAATACTATTCACACAGTGACTTGGACATCAAGGTCCTTATGTGGTAATTAGGAAAGGCTTTTGCGCCTGAGTTGGTCTCCATGGCACGTGGGCCAGCCTACAAGAAGACTATACTTTCAGCTTCGCTCTTCAGGGACAAAGGCCACGCTGTGCAACTGGAACATAGCAACTGAAACCCTTTACTGTGCCCAAATCACTAGCTTCTCTTGATGGTCTCAGTCAAGAGCTCTAAAAAAAATTTTTCTGAGGTATAGGAGATGCCGCAGAATAACGTGGCTCATTGCAGCTTTTACTTCAGTGGACACAGGCATCTCCGATGTCCTGCATCATGTCTGTCAGCAACGTGGGCTCTCTGGGCACTGAATCTAGCTCTAGTTGTCTTGTTTCTACTTATATGTGGTGACAGAAGAAGGTGGGGCATTTCATTACAATGTGAATGTCGCTCATACGTACGTAGCTAATGTCATTTAAGACTCCCTGGGTTATTTAGGGGTTTCTTGGGTCTGACAGATATAACACAGGTTCTATTGTGCCTATCTTGAGGCAGCTGAGGCAAGGCCCATATTGGGACAGGGTGCTTGCATGTGAGCAAAGGATGTGTATGCTATACCCATGCAAAAGAGTAGAACCTTTAAAAGCAGCTTGTTCTTACTTATTTTCATTAATTATGAAGGGAGTTAGATGTCTAGATAAGATTTAGCCACCTGAAACTGAGAGCAATCCCACCCTAGGTATGAGAGGTTTTATTGCAGAGTTAGGTTAAAAGTAACAATTTTTTTAAAAATGTAAGATAACTCCTTCTGCAAGTGCTTCCTGTTCTGGGAATACTGAAGCACATAGATGTTTTGTAAGTCAGTCTCAGTATGTAGCACTATGAAAAAACAAAGTGTTTAAAATTAACAAAAACCTGATGAAACTTACTGGTAGGCAATATATGTAATATTGCTATGTCATTAACTGTGATGTGCTTTTAGATGTAATATGAACCTTTGTTACATATATTGTTCTTTTTCTTTTTATATATTAAAACAACAGGGTTATAAAGCATGACTAAATCTGTAATAATGTATGCAGCACTAAAAAAACACTTAAATACTTATTAATATGCAAAATACTTCAATAATTTAAATGTTCTGTGGGATTAATGACAGGGCTAGAATAATTTTTCTGGTCTTAATGTAACATTTAAAAACCTCGTAGTCTCAGAACAAGAAAGGAAGGAAAAACACCTTTCGGTTTAGCACTTCATCTGAACAATGGGTCCAATACTTTACAGCATAATGAAATTACACTATTGACTAATAAAATCTGAAATTATCAAAGAGAATGGAGAGGCACTCTCAATACTGTTACAACCCTTGACTTCCAGAAACATTCTCACTTAAATGTACATGTGTTGGTTTGAAAAATATTCCCACATGTGGAAGTGTACGGTTTTTTGTACGGTTTATGTGAGAAGTAGCCACTGTGTCTTCAAGTATATTCTTTTCAAGTGAATTTTGATATTACTAAAGTGTTGGATTTGTATTTACCATTAATAGGCCTGAGGAACAACAGTGAAAATGCTCCATATAGCTCTAACCATGTAGTTCAAGTTTCATTTAAGAACCAAAGCAGAAGGGTAGGAGTCCTGGGTATCTTTCTTGTCTCAGCCAAGCAGCACATCACTGATGCTGCTACCTATCTGTCAGCTCAGAGAAACAAGTACTTACACTCACTCACCTTTGTCTACCAGGTTAATTTCACCCCTTAAACAAGGGGTGTTACTATTTTCCAAAGAAAGGGATGTAGCTTCTATTCTGTTTACTCCAGAGGACTGTCAAATTAAGTGCCATGGTCTTCTCATATTATGAAAAGGAGGCAAACAAAAGTAGAAAACAGCTCTACAGAAGCTAGATGGTGGAACAGTTACACTGGAGCTGGAGAACAGGCATGTCAGGTTCACCCTTTTGACAAGTAAGTTTTAACAGGATTAATGGAAACAGCAAGTTGCCTCTGGTGAGTCACACTGAACCAGTATTTAAGAAGCAACATTCACTGTCTGTCTCATACAAATTTCTGCAGCAATTATGTCCAGACAGAAGTGCAGCCATACTCCCTGTTATGCCGATAATGGACACATCCCCATTTGTGAATGGAGGCCACTGTCTGTCAAAAGACTATTGGATGGTCTGTGAGAGAAGTACGAAAAACCATTCCAGCTAGGATTCACATTCATATGGCTCTGCCAGCTTGGAGTTATTCTTCATATTGTGCCAAACACAGGATAAAATGCAAGTCAGAAAGGAGGCATAGCTTACCTCTTGCTATAGATCGTATGGATGTGAGAATGCACGTTTTGTGACTATGCATGCTGATCATTTTGAATCCATACTTCTCGGCAAGTGTTTTTCTTATGTGACAGTATATTCACAACACGTGGACATACCCTGTTATCCACTGAGAATATCTTCCTGGAAAATGTGATGGTTAGTTATTCAATGGGAGGGGAGACTGTATGCAGGGATTTGAGAAACGCACACTGTTTAACGCCGCAGGGACAGTATATCATTATTTTGTGGCAATAAGATCTTTAGCTTCATTTTGTTAAAAAAAGTAAGATCTTTATGGCATGAGTGAAGAACAGACAAGAGGGATGCTGCTGCATACCCATACATGAGGTTCTCAGCATATTTCTGCTAGTGTTTTTGTAATACACAAACAATATTTCAATGAGATATTTAAAATACTGCATCATAGCCTACTTTGTCTATATTCTTAGCAGTTATTTTAACACAAATAACTGTGGCAGGAACACTTCAATGTGACTGTATAGCTCAGAGTAGTCTTGATAGAAGAAAAAACATTTATGACAGCATTTAGCAGAGCACAATATGAAATGATTGATGATGGAACTTCAAAATGACAATAGGAAAGTGACAGAAACTGTGAAGCTGTTCCTCTGAGGTCTCATATGTACTTAGGTATGCTGTATAATATGCAGCACTTCAGCCTACTGGAGTGTTCCTCATGCAGAAGAGCTCATTACAAGTCCAGTAGCAGTAATGTCAAAAGCACAAGGCTGTGAATTTTCTTCAGAATATGGGTATTTCCTGTTCCACATCTTCTCATTTTCCTTCTTGTTTTGATCCTCAATCTGTGTAGAAAAAGCTTGAGATCATTTAGAACATAACTGGAAAATAAGTTGGGACACTTCATTCCTGTGTTACAGGGAACTGACCAGGACTTTTCGAGACCACTGTGCCATATACTTCTTTATATAGGTACCTTTGGGTATTAAACTGCTGCATGTTGTGGTGAAATCTAGAAATATTTGAGCTGATTTTTTTCAGATGGCTTGAACTGAAGAAAGAGCTCTTTAGCCCAGAGCTCCCTTCACAGTGAGTGATCTCATGTACCATTCCATGCTAGCAGAGCAAAAACTCTCTTTGTACTTGGGCTAATGCAAGACATCCACACTGTGATACTGCAGGTGCACAGTGTGTCAATATAATATAGCAGATACTGTACTTTTTTCCCTTAGTCCTGGAAAGAACAGGGAAATCCCCACATCTAGCTCTGCTCCTTGTAGCTGCACTGTTGCTTACATATCTTTCTTATGCTATTTTTGTTCTGTGTTCCTCAGTGTTCCATGTTTCTGATGTTTAAGGGATAACGTAGGTGGGATTAATCTTCCTTAATTTTAAATGTTTATGACTGGGCTAGACTCCATTTAGACTCCCTTTATAAATGGTGAAAAATAAATTAGTCTGAGTATAGTTTATATGATTTCAATTTCAGAGGTCTATTTTAAAATAAGATTATTTGTGTTCCAGAACTGTCTGTGCCTCTCCATCAGCTGTAAAGAGAATTTAGATTAGTAAGTCCAGTGACAGTCAATAATATTTATACCTATAATTGGACAGATGAACTTCATTTTGTGTTGTGATTTTTTTTTTTTTCCTTTAAGATTTGATTTGGCTGGGATCTTGCAATGTAGAAATAGTGATTTTTTTTTTCCTGGATAGGTAACTGCAGCACATTGCTTGGAAGGGTCCTTTCTTTTCCTGTTCTTACAGATCTCCTCTCACACATGTAAAAAGTTATGGTGTTTCAATTTTTGATGCGGGAGGGCTGAAGTGATAATAATACCTGTGGGACTATAGAATAGGGAGTAAATGTGAGTGTGTAGATTACCTCCCAGAATTATTAATGTCTTATATACGCAACATGTATAAGCCTGCAGGCCCTGCTTTCTGCCTGTGGTGCATTGCTGTCTTTACCTGGTACAGGGCAGTGTGGGAGAAGTGCACACCCAGTTGCCTACATAGTGCTGCAGCAAGCAGCAGTCTCCTGTCCTGCATGCTGACATGGAAGGCATACAGCACTTCACAGATCACCCAAGTGCCTACTGCCTATAGATTGAGTTCTTCCTGGCTTTTGCTTTTCTGGGAGTGTTGTCTTGTGTAAGCACTGGAATGCACTGTGTGACTGAGGTGCATTTCAGCATCTTAAATAGACTCAGTGTAGATGAACCCATGCTGTGAATTAAACTCCCCTTAGGACATATTCTGCTCCAGCCTATTTGTGCAGAACCCACCATTCACTGCCTCACCTGAGACACAGGGCCATGTGATGATGTCCTGCCGCCGAAAGCCTTCCTCCCTGATATTTCCAATACCTCTGCAGTGAACTGTGTAAACCAACCACTTCCTAGAATCAGCTGCATAGCAGATGGCACTGTGATCTAATTTGCACAAAGCTAAGTGTGGCTGTTTCAGTAGGTTTATCCACAGATGTGTGTAGTTAATACTTGTACTGGAACTGTCTTCATATGGTCATCAGTTTCAATCTAACTTTGTTTCACTCATGTAGAACTAGTGAGTTCAATGCCTCTATTAAGCAAATGTGTCTACACACACGACACAGATACAGTGGCAACCTTTGAGCCAAAGATATGTGCTAGAAATGTGCTCATTAATTCAATGTCTTAACCTCCTGCTAAGTTTTTATGGTCATCTACCCATACAGTCTCCCAGTTGTGAATTGCTGGTATTGTACATGGTCAGAAGGGAAGGTACGTACAAGAACTTTGTAGAGAACCCATTTTTCCACCCTTTTGGATATAAATGCAACCACATTAGTTGCAAAACATAGGCAGATAGAGGTTATTTTATTTTTATTTGTATATGTAACGTAAAAAGAGGTTGAAAAAAAAATATCTGTTGTCCACTAGTTGATGACGTGACTTTGGAAGATCTAGTACACCCTACATTACTGTAAGGGCTAGAAATGACATTAATTTGTTGTGAGAGATGTTGGGTTTTAGTTTGTTTTTTCATATACCGAAGTATCTTCCCACATTATAGACACAGTGAACCACACCTAGAACCTCTGTAACACTTAACTTGTTACTCATTCATACATTTCAATGTTCAAGGTTAATACTTTTGCCTATTGCAGTCTGGGTTTGTGTAGATGTGGCCTGTATGTTGCCAATAAAAGCAGCTAGGGTTTTTCCTTTGTATAACACAATATAGAAATAGTATAATTTGCAAATTTACAAGGAGAAAATAAGATTGAGATGGTATCAGGTGCTTCTTTTAAGAAACTGCATAATAAACATTACTCTTTAATTTGACAAAACTGGGGCAGCAGCATACATTAAAAATCCGTTGACATAAATGACATTTCCAAACTGTGACTTTGCATAGTCATAAAAAAGTCCATTTCTCTGGATGGAATTGAGAGGTCTCACTAGGAAAGCATGGTGTGATTCCTGACATGGCTTATGTGCTATATAAAAAGACAAATTGTTCAGAGAATGAACAATGCCAAAGCAGATAGTTTATATGTTGGTTTTAGTTATGTCATTGTTCACTATGTATTGGCAAAGACATTGTGTTGTTCAATACACCTTACCGCATTGCCAGGAGTGGGAAAAGAGCATTCCTTGCTGGTCATGAGAAAGTGTGTGGACCAAGGGAAGCCCTCCACCATTGTTTTCATTGTACCAGGCTTGGTGAGCATTCGGCGTGTAAGTCACCCTCTCTTTGCACACTTTGTTGTTAGTATGGTTGCTGTTTCTATTAGTTTTCTTATCTCATTGCTGTTTCCAATAAGTTATTCTTATCTAAACCTATGATCTTTGCCTCTTGTGTTGCAGCTGCAGGGGGAGAGGAAGCAAGTGCCAGCATGACTTCAGTGGGAGCACTGAACTGGGAAACACCATACCTAAACCATGACGGTATCTAGTTGAATATTTATGGAAGATGTAAATGGTGAAAAAATCCTTTTATAGAATCATAGATATGTTGATTAGAATGTGGGGGGTTTTTTGAGGTCATCTAGTTCAACTTCATGCTTGAAGGGGACTACCACCAATATTAGGCCAGGCTCTATCCAACCAGGTCTTGAAAGCCTCTCTGGAGGAAGCTCCCACAGCTTTCCAAGACAGCCCCTTTCTTGCAATACTGCAACATGAAAAAGCTGTTCCGCATCTCCAATCTCGGCCCCCTAATATGACCCCTGCTATGTTACAGCAAAGCTGAGAGTGTGGCTTCAATGTCTTTGTTACTGTTTCAAGTAGTTGTAGTTTGCAAGTCGAACATCCCTTAGCCTCAGCTCTGTTTCCTCATCTTCTCACGGTACATCTGCTCTGGGCCCCTGACCATCTTAGGAGCTGTCTAACAGGTTCCCTCTGGTTTCTCACATCTCCCTTGACCTTGTGGGCAAGGTGGACTTGCCAAACCCAGTGTATTTATCACTGCCCTATACTCACCAGTGCTGAGCACGGGGCAATAATAAATTCCTTTGATCTGTGGAGTACAGCCATAGCACAGCCCATCATAGAGTTGCATGAGCTGTGATAAGAACACATTGTTACCCTGCATTCAGCCTGGCAATTGCTGCACTCCTCACTGGCTTCTCCTGCTGCTCCATGGGCTGGTTACCAGCCTGTGTTGAAGCATGGGGTTTGTCTGCTCTCTTATTGAACTCCATGAGGTTTCTCCCTGTTTAGTCCTCAGCATAAGTGCTAGGAGTAGACCATGAGGTGGTTTATAGTTCACTGAATTTGAAGATACTCAGTTGTTAATTGTCCTGTCAATGTGTACTAATGACAGCATACATGTAGTATGAATCCTATGAGTGATTCTGAGATAGATTCTCTGCATAATCAATTAAGAAGCATTACAACTCTCATTTATACTTCAGCTAACATGGACAGTAGAAAGAAGGAGAGTCGATGGGAATTTTGCATTTAACTTTTATAGTTGTCATTGCTTTGAGTGGACAGTTCTATCAAAAAGAAATGGTCAAAGCATTTGACCTGATATTTACCAACTTTTCTCCAGTAGAAAATGCATGAGTATCTTTAAAACAACAGTACTTTTTAGTAAAAAATATTGGAAACAGAATGTCTTGGGCTTTGGGAGGTGCAAAATTTTGACTGAATATGAACTTTGTCAATTTGGTTTCTACTCGGTTCTGTAGTGCCTTGACCTACAGTTAAAATGTATTAAAATCTCATATTTTCTGATAAAATCTAATCATTCATTAATGTATTTATGGTTGCTTTCACTGAGGATGCCTTATGGATGAACTGTCACAGCCTCCACTCCTGTGTGTTTTAAGGTCTTCTCCTTCATGTATTTTAGGTGACCATCACACTAAGCTCTAAAAGACTCAATGCTCAGTGTTGTTTTCCTTCCTGGTCCTTACACATGCAGGACCATGGTACCAGGGGTGGCATAGGCTTCAGTGCCCTCACTGCTGTGACAATACCTAACAGCAATGTTCTAACCTGACTTAAGCAGTGCTATTTAGGTATGGAGGGAAAAAAGTGGATGTTACATGTAAAAAATCCCACACAGGATAGCAAGAACCTCTTTGTTTACCTAAGAAGGGTTAAAGTTTGTTTTTTTCTTGATTTGCCTTATTTTTGTCATCTGGTGGACCTTTGACTCCTGCCTGACAACAGCAAGACAGCAGAAGACTAGCTGCACCTTATCAAGGGGTATCTTTTCAGCTCTGTTATGATCTGTGACACTGTTACTAAGACTTGCTCTATAAATAGGGTCTATCTTCTGACAATCTAGAATCTAAAGACACTATAGGATGTAAAAATGTATGTCTATGATATGCATTGGTTGCCCAAAACTAGAGGATGGGCTAATGAAATTCCCATTGGCCCAGATTTTACTTACATGAAAAATTCTTTTTTTAAGGCCAGTTCTGTTACATTCTACAGGAATATAAATTACAACAAAAATAAGAAAACATGCAAGCTAATAAATAAAAAGAAATCCTGGCACCCATTACCGCATGTGAAGCTTTAGCATATATCAGGTATTTCGCATTGCTAACATTGGTGCTTCCCATGTATAAACCAACTTTAAAAATGTGAGGTTTTTTAACTATGGCTATTAAGTGACAGTGGTCTTCTAATATCAGTCAGTAGGAAAATGTCTATTCCATTTATTCCTTATTTTCTGGATAGCTCCCTGATGTTCAGCTTTGCTCATTTTCCATTTCAAAAACTGAGTTTACTTTAACTGAAACTGTCAAGCAGTAATTCAGTTCTTAACTAGATTTGTGGTGGTGAGACAGAGGGTAACATAGAAAGGCAGAACTTATTGGCACGATTCATCATCATACTTTATTGCACAGTCAAGCCTACTGGGCAGGAAATGTTATTAAATTGGAAGATGTGTCACAGCCTTCTGAATTTGGCAGGATGAGCACCTTTAAACCTCTGGAAGGGCTGGTGTGAATGAATTGCAAGAATATAGCTGGTGTTCCAGGCCAAGTTTTGCAAGGGAGAAGAGCTGGCATTGTGTTCACACTGTGACAATGGCATGTGTTAATGACTAATGTGTGGAAGGAAAATAGTCATGGCAACGATTATGCTTACTAGTTATCCTGGGGAGTGAGGCATAATCACATCTACTTGGTTACTGCATTTCTAGCACTGTTATAACAAATGTCAGCTGCTGTTAGGGAAGTCCATAATCTATGTTTATTTTTGAGTAGACAAGTCAGTACTAGTAATTGGGTTTTGTGAAATAAAATGTCTTTTGGGAAAACATGCCTTACATACAGAAAATATAACAAACTCAGATAGTAAAATCTGTTGGAACATGAGAAATCTGGGAAGTTTCTGCATTATCTGTGGCCCAGATGTCACCTCCAGTGTTACTATGGACTGGAATCCTGAAATGAAGTAGGCATTTCACAGTCATAGTGGGTTGAGACTGACAATTCTGTGTTCATGAATGTACAGAGGCAGGAATTAAATTGCGTTCAAAGAGCATAAATCAAGAAGACAGTCTTGTGAAAATACAGACTATAGTTTTACCAGGAAATTTCATTGTGTACTGAAAAAGTTGGAATTGGGAAAGTTTTGAAACCAAATTTGATTACAAGTTTTAAATTGAAGATTCTTTGCATTCAAGCAGTTTATGCAAAAGACACAGCTTATTTCTGGATTTCTGTTTGGATTCTGTAGGTTATTCTTCCCATTTTATGTTAGCCCCATGGATAAACTGCAGTCTCAAATCTTTGAGTTCAGTGAGCTCATGCTCACTGTTGAAAACACTTTTGAGGACTCCTGAAATTCCTTTCAAGAATACCCTATTGGAAAGGTAACACACCGTGCCTTTTCTCTTAAGCAAATTTTCAGATATCTATTTCTATTTTCTTAAGACTTCAAATTCTATAAGAAAATACAACCACCAGTACATGCACGCAATACTTGCATTTTCTGATAATGTGTATTTATTTGTATCCAGAAATACAAATGTTGGGATCAAAATACGAATATAAATAGTATTCTAGACGCACAGCCCTACTCCTTAACACAAAGTAAACTGGAATGGATGTGATCAAGAAGGGAAAGTCATCTGTGAACTTGAGGAAATGAAGCACATGGGTGTTTGACTTTTCTGATTAAATCAGTCTGGGGGATCACTAGGATGGCTATCTAACTTAGAATGACATACTGGTGCTAGTGCTATCTGTATTATTCAAGGCACATTGGGCACATAATTGTACTTTCATTTCACTATGACATCACAAGCTGCACTGCTAGCAACGAAATCACACACCCCTAAGAAAAACTTAGGAAGGAAAGATAATTAGAAATCTAAAATTTTGTCTGTGTTCTATAAGAAAGTTCAATTTGGCACATAGTTGGCAGTATTTATGTGATTCCTAAAACTGCACTCTAAAAATAATTCATGTGTTGTCATGGTGAGAAAAAATGTTTTGAGAGCAGTATACTGAGAGTTTAGAACAGGATTTTATGAGGGGTTTGATGGCAGCCTGTGATAGCCACAAACTGGTCTCAGATTCCCACTAGGCTAGTGTTCCAACTTTT
Source organism: Lepidothrix coronata (assembly GCF_001604755.1). NCBI lineage: Eukaryota > Metazoa > Chordata > Aves > Passeriformes > Pipridae > Lepidothrix > Lepidothrix coronata. Next base: position 3,415,619 of record NW_016690248.1, on the reverse strand, counting down.
GACAGTCACAGGTTGGTCCATTGATTGGACCACACTGTTGGTCCAACAGTGAGCATGGATAACAATAAAGTCACGGGACTCCTTAATGACTGCAAAAGAGAATATGGCAGACTGATACTGTAATACCTCTGCACAAGGTTTCCAGCTGTTGTTCAGTTGAACACTGTTTTGTGGAAACTTATTCTGAATTTTTTTCCTTTGGAGCACCCTGTCTGGCAGAGGCATACATCCCTGGGTTGCTCGTGTAATACTGTCAGATGGAATTATTTTATCAGTTTTCCATGAGTTCAGTTGTCACTCTCATTTTAAGAATCCCAGGTGGTCTGTAAGCATGGGATGGATTCAGTAGCATGATCTGTTCCATACTCATTTGTCAGTAGTTTTTTTAAAAATATGCCATCAATATTATTCACTTCATCCTTTTTATATTAATGTGCAATTTAGAAATTTTAGCATTTACCTCTCTTAGTCCTCACTTTAAGTATGTAAATCACAAATCTCACTTTAAGTACTTAAGTTACAGATCCAGTCTACTTAAGTTTTGAAGCCAATCAATGGATAATCAAGCCCTCCAGAATATGATCCAATGCTCTTCCTATTTGCTTGTAAGAATATTTGAACTTAAACCCCTGTTCTGGTCAATGGTCTTCATTAATGTGTAAGGTTTTGACTTAGATCTAGTGGTCTTTTCTTTGACACTTGTACTCATAACACAGTCTCAGTAACAAGCCATCATCTGCTTCACTGTGGGTATTTCATTCATTGTATTTTAGCATATATTGCGTCAGGACAGCTTCATCTCTCCCAAGCACTTTCACAGGCTGCAAGACATTAGGAGAATATTAAGTGCTGTATTAAACACTAAGGAGAGCACCTGGGTTCCCCTATAAAAGGCTCTGCAGGCTGTCTTAGGGCTCCAAGTAAAGTCACATGAGTGCTTTTATGACACCAAAGAGGCTGTTGTGTCTTCTCTGACTAGTGCCATTCATTACCTAGATCAAGAATACCTGGCAAGTAACTGACTGTATCAGTGCCTTATTTGCCTGGTTCAGTCTCTGAGAAAGCCTGCTCCTAGACATATGAATAAACATAACCACATCTTCTGCTTGTCCTTCATAAATAACAAATGATTAGAAGATCAAAATGCATATTTTGATAGAAAGTAGAGATGTCCAACTCTGATGCACTGAACTTCATAATGAATTTTCCTAGACTATATGTAAAATACATAGTATAAGAATAATGAAACCATACTTTTTTTTCAGTATGTAAGTGTAAATTGAGCTAATTTTGTGCTTGCCATTTGTATAGGTGGAGGGAGGAAGGATCTAAAATTAACTCAGAAAAAGAAAACCATCTAAAGGAAAAAGAATCTCACCTTTCAGCTGTAGAACTGCATTCCCAGTGAATAGTCTGCTTTTTTTCTATTTTAAATAGTCTTCTGGAAACTTATATGGATGAGGTAAACATCAGCCTTGAGTTTATGCTCTATATCTCTTGGTGGGATGAAGTTGCTGAGTGAAGAAGGAAAGATTCTTCTAAATTGCTAAAATCCTACTGCAGTTTTCCTAATATTTAGGAAATAAGAAACCTACAGACTGCTTAGAAAAATAAAGAAAAAGTAGGCAAATGCTCAGTCTGTAGGTTGAAGACGTTTAGAATATTGGCCACACACTGTGGTGCTCAAGAAGAACTTTGGTAAGGTCACTGTCCCTCTTTCTAACTCTCAGATGAGGAATAGTATATCCTTTAATATTAAGAAATGATAAAGGCACTGATGTAAGAGGCACAAAGATTTCACTGTGAGAAGGAAGAAGAAGATACCTTGAAAAAAAATCATCTGATTGTGTAGGCAGCTAAGATTATGGGATATGGCTTGCCTTTTCTTAGTGTATTATATCAAAACTGGGAAAGAGCAGTCAATGGGAAGAGTACAGTCTGTTATGAACAACCTTCACAGCTTTCAGTGGGTGCTTCGTTTTACAGCTTAGAAGGTAACACCAACCCTCCAGACTGTGAGGCTAATGAAATTTGTCTGTCTTAAAATATTGTCTCCCTTCCCACAAAGTCAGCAGCTCCAGAGTTCCCTTGCACCCGATTGCTTGGTGTGTGGGCAGGAGCGTAATTTTTCTAGATGTATGGAAAAAATTGGCGTTAAAAGGAGGCAAACAATCTTCCTTTCATGAAATGTCCAAGTAAGGTGAGCTGTGATAAATTCATGTAGCAACATCAGATGCTAGACACTGAGACACATTAAGGCTGCAGAAGTGTTTGAGATAGCTATCTGAGTTATTTGGCAGGATGCCTCAAGTTCCAAAAATATAATTTTCTATCAACTAAAGGCTCATGTGTCATTGCTGTTCCAGCTGATGAATGTGCAAACCTCCAGGTGGATGATTTGGAATTAGCTGTGAATTGATTTGAATAAAAGGACTGTGACAGATAAGAACTGCACAGCAATAAAAAATAATTTATTTCTCTTTTTTTAGCTTCACGACTCATCACAGTCTCCATGAAGACAATTCTCGGTATTGTAATTTTTATCATTTTTATTGGTATGCACAATATACCAATATACAGTTAAGAGTTGATTAAGTAGAACATTAGCATCTGAAAGAGAAGAAAGGTTACCAAAGTGCCTATGTTTTAAACTGCATCCGTATTTCTTGACTAGAAAGTTACATTAAAATTTCGTGGTGTGTGGTGCATTTCAGTTCCACATTACTGCTGGACATGGAGACAACATAAACTGGCTACAAGTTTTTATACCCTTATTCTTGGGAGAATAAAAGATAGAGCTTTTAGTATGCTAGTAAAAGGGCCAGAAGAACTGTGAAGATTGAATTAAGCAGACCAGTATCTTTATACATTCTTAATTGCCTTGAAAATGCTGCCCTCAATGCAGGAAAATACTGTCCAACAACTTTTAATTGAAGGGGGAGAATAAGAGGATTTACTTTAGTTCCTACTGGGAAAAAAATCCTCACAATCTTTTCTGTAACTTCAACAAGGAAGGACTGTAATGTGAAGATACTTGGGTTTGTGATTTTACATATATATCCAAATGTGTTCATTTCACTGCTCATTTGTTTTTGCCTTCTTCCATTTCCTTCCTTGGAAGGATAAAAATAAGAAGTAAACAACAACAAAAAAAGTAGTTGAGTAAATGCAAGTCTTGAATACAAAATTATCCACTAAGAAAATGTTCTAAAATGCAGTTATTGTATTTCATATGGGACAGTGCAGAAAAATGTTTGGGGTTTTTTCAATTTGTGAAAGAAGTAAAAGAATACCTGAAGGTTAATGAGGACATTCTTACTACTAGAAAAGGATATAGCATATAGATATACGCAGACCACATTATCTAGGTCTCTAGAATACTTGCATTTTGAAAGATTCAGAGCCTAGAAAGATTGTCTTCCCTGACCTCTAAGGTTTATTACTGGCTGTCAAAGCACAGAGCAGTAAGGCAGTGAGAGTAAACCAAGTACATAGGAATGAGCAGAGGAATGCATTCAGGAACCTGCCAGCCTGCAGCCACCTAGCTTGCATATAAATCAATTTTTTGCACATAACCCCAAAGTAGAATAAATTACACAGTAGAATCTATCTCCTGCTTTCAGTACAAGAGCAGAAGCCAGAAGTGTCTGCAGATTCTTTCTTGTCAGGACAGTGGAAAAAAAGTGGAATTATATGCTTCCAACTTCTGTTTATGAAAACTCAGAAAACAGAGGCAACATGACTGGACTTAGCACAATCAGTCTTCCAACGTGCTTTCAGTAGCACTCATGGGTAGCCATGAGCAGAAGTGTAAGAAAAACATATGCTTATCATCTAAAATGGGAAGAGTCCACTTACACACTTACTTTTGGGGTATTCACTCAAATATGTAATTGTTAAATAAACCTCACTTTAACTGTTCAAGATCTAATGCTGGAAGGCACCTTATTGTGTGTCATTTTTCTCAATGCTAACACCAAAACCAATTGATTGTGCAGAGGGTTTACAGGATCATCTCCCTAAAGGAAAACTCTTTCTATTTTTTAATTTAGGCTTGGAATATTTCTAGTATTCTTTCAAAATATGGCTGAAGATGACTATTAGAGTAGATTAATTCATAATTAGAGATCAGTATATTCAACTCCAATTCAATCATCTTCCTGCATGGCTTAAAATATCACTTCCAAATGCAGAACACAGAGGTTTATAGAGCAATAGATTTTACAGAGTAATTTGCTAATGAGAGTTAGCAAAATCTTCAACATATGTTTTGAAACTAGGAGGTTTTCATTGGCTTAGAAGACATCTGAATGGGTAGATTTTTTTAAAAATAAGGTTTAGATCCTGTCTCCAAATATTTCTTCTCTGTGCTTCTAATATGAATTTTGTCAGTCCTTACAGAAGTGATCCCCCTCCCTAGCCTAAACCCAGCTATGTCTCTGATATTTCAGACAAGTGAAAACCAGAAGATTTTGAGTAACCATAATTAACTTTTGTGTTAGACTTTTTTCAATTAAAAACTCACTGGAAGAACAGAGCAACAGCAATGACAGACAGTGATGTTTCAAAGAACATGAAAGCATTTCTGTTCCCTTAGAATTACCACTGCATTAGCTTTTGCTTGTTTGCAGGGTTTTGCTTATGAGGAAAAAAAGGAACTCCTCTTCAATCACATCCACCATTCATTTTTTTATCAAATACTGTGTGGAAGAGACAGACATTTTTTGAGATTATAAAAAAAAATATCTCCAGGAGAGAAAAGAAATAGAATTATGGTTTTAGGCATGTTTCAATCTCAATCTTTTGTAACCACTTGTCATCCAAAAGTAGTGAAAAGCTATTTCTATTTAATTCTGAATCTGTTTTGTTTGCTTAATAACAATTACATAGACAGTCTGTGAAAGATGTCATCTAGCTTAACACTGTAAAACTAATTTTTGAAAGAACGGGTAACAAGAATTTAATGGTCAAAAGCTTGAAAAATACAAAATTGCTTTTTACAGTAAAATATAGTTGAAAATTTAGGAGAAGAATGAAAGCAACTTCTTTCTATGCATGGTAACTATTCCATGTTTAATCCAAGTGTCACAATTGAGTTCCTGTAACGCACTATTCAAGTCAAAGGTGTTCAGTCTTCATCTCAGGCCCAGGGAACAACTGCCATGAGTAAATACTACAGTGTTTAACTTTATTAAATAAACAAAAAAAATCCTTTGGCACGCACTTTTCAATTTTGTAAAACAACTTTGAGAGAAAAAATAAGAATGCATGGGTGCACTTTTTAGTAAATTGAAATCCAAAGAAAGTCACATATTCCTGGTGCTATTATATATATATATGTGTGTGTATATATGTATATATATGTATATATAGCACATCAAATGTGACCTGCTACAATGACACAAACAAGCAGGAATCTTGTCCTGTTTCAAGTAGAGTACTTTAGAAATCAGTGACAATCCTGTGTTTAACTAGTCATAAAAAAGACACTTAAAAGCTTGAAAAACTGTAGAAGTTATTCCTACAGCTGCCTCAGAGATAGGCAAGTGTTATTTATATCAAAATAATAGCTTTCTTATCACTCTGCCTTTTCACCTTTAAGTTAAAATCAATATGTGCAGGTAAGTGGCTAATTCCACAAATCCCAGACCTTTGCAGAAAGTAACGTTCATGTTTTGATCCCACCAGAGACATTTCTCTACTGTCTTTTGGTGATTACTCTGTATCAAGGAGATCACTAATGAAATATTTCCCAAAACTTGTGGGATAAAGCTCAAGTAAATTTAAATAAAAATGAGCTGTTTTGTTGGCTTTGGCTTATTTGCCAATGCCAGTGTACATTGCTCTGAGCCTCAGAGATATGACAGCATTTTGAAGAAAGTATGGGAATGAAAAATAAAAATGACATATTTAATTTTTGCCTGAATTGTGAATAGCTGCTATGCCAAGGCAGAATAGTAGAGATTCTAATATACAATAATTGTTCATAAACATCACTCACACTACAAATTCAGCTGAATTTTGTAAGAATTTTTTCCTTAAAACGAATAGCAGTTAGGAGAGAATTCTTCCATGTTTTTCCTTTTCAGGAAGATACATACTAAAATTATTCATCAGGCTCTGTGATGGTGATGAAGAAGGTGAAGGTTAATGTGGTCTTTATAATTTGAGATGAAACTGACCGTGTCCTTCACTTTGTCTGCACTTTCACCATCCATCCACAGTGAGAAAACACAGCAGTCTTCACCGCTACAGGCAACATTTAAAGATAGAGGTATCCAACCCAGTAGACCAGGTTAAACAGCAGGAAGGATGTAGGAAAAAAGACCCTGGAGTAAGAGTCCAGTTCTAAGATGTCTATGTGAATTCGTCCTCTCCTCCATGAGCCTGATTTGCACTCTTCATAACAACAGAAAAAGCTCTGACAGTCTTTCCCATCCAGACATTCATAGACACAGGCATCTTCAAATTCTTGCCAATACATGGCATTGTTCAATGTGATGACCGTAGCTGGTGGTCTCATATCAAGTACAGAATAATTCTGAAGAGACAAAAAAACCCACAACAGTTTGATAAGCTTTCATGGATGATGAAGATCAAATTAATAATCACGGGAAAAATCACAGGAGCTGAGAACAAGTGGTCAATATTTAAGAATTCTAGATTTAAGGAGCATCTTTGTTTCCCTCAAAAGATGCCTTTTCAGATGAATTTCTGTAAAGATATTGTGGAGTGGCAAGTTAAATAATTCTATGTGTATTTCCTACTTGGGTAATTTAAGAATATATTTCCCAGTAATAATTTTCTTCACACTTATGAGTTCACTTACCTGTCAGAATATTATTTGCAAGTTGTTTTAAACATTTGCAGCCACTACATTTAATAATGGATTCTGAAAAATAAGGAAATATCCCCCTTCTCCATTTAATTATAAAACGACCTTCACTTAGCATAGATGCATTCACTGCGTCTTAACTTTATCATGATTTATAAAACCAGATATGGTCAGCAACAAATAGTGATCATTTCAGTACAGGATTTCAAAATGTCATTCCTAGGCATGTCCCCTTAGTGCTTATCACACTAGCCATGCTCAGAAACAAGACACTTTGTTAATAATGCATCCTCACAGTACCATTCGCGCCTACAGACCTCTCCTTCTTCAATGTACTCCCTATTTACACTTTGTCAGCTTTTCTGTCACATAATTTTCTTTTCAGGAAGGATGCTTTCTCACAATAGTCTCCCTTCTCATTAAGCTATCCATTCCATCTTCACAAATGTCACCTCCTCCACTGACATCACTAGAAAAGGTCCCATCAGCTTTGCTGCCTGTCTGCACCACCCTGACAAAGCAGACACCAGCCCTGTCAGCACAGTTTTCTCTACCTAAGGGGCCCTTCCTCTCTCTGTGACTGTGCTGAGCTTTGCCTGCAGGAGCATGCTGGCTATGCACTAAGAAGTCACACTTGTTTGCATTCAGGAGGATGCTCTAGGTCCTTGCCTCCACACTTATTATACAAAGTACTCAGCATTTCCTGTTGACAGTGTTTGTATGTATCTGAAAATTTTCATGCCAGATATGAAAAACATCGATGATATGACTGATGTGCCTCAGTGGAAATTTTTATTTTTCTATTGACTTCATTTTCTTTCTTTGGGTTTGGCACACAGTAATATTACCCATCTCACTAAAAATCCTGGTCCCTGAGCTGAGAACTTGATGTGGCACCTCTCTGCTTATGTGTTGGCATCAACATAGATAACTACATCTGAACAACTGCCCTATGGAATCCAGTCAATTACTTGTGGACACAATTCATTTCATCGTAAGTAAACGGCTAAAATCTCTCAGGTGCATTTTGCTATGGACTGCATGGAGATTGAAGTTTAGGAGCAAATTATTGCAAATCTATTTGTTGTGAATAACTGAACCTCTCAGATTAGATGACAGAAATTACACCCTTATGGTCCTCTCTCTCATTTGTAAAGTTCTGGGTGGATGATTTCAGAGTCTTACAATGCGTTGCCATGTGCAAGATGAGTCTGAGGGAGATTATCAGAAATGGAGAGATAACTTGAGAGTGGAAGACGGAGATGAAGTTCCTGAAACCTCTGTTTGACATTTTCTGGACTGTTTTATAATCGTTGCGACATCGGGTTTCCCCATTTTGAGAGTTTATTGTATTTTCCCTATTTTTGTATTGTTCCCTATTTACTTAAAATCCTGTTTCCCCATTGGTTAAATCCTGCTGCAATGCAGTAGTTTCCTTAAATGTCACATGTTCCCTTATATGTTTAAGCCTGTCCCATGTTCTACCCTATATAGTTCTATTTTACATGCTCCTACCAAGTTCCACCTCTTCTTCTAGAAAGTTCAACCCCTGCCATATAAAAAGCAGGAGCCAGGTGAAAAAGATTATTGCACAAGCAATCTTTTTTTGACTGTAGCACTTCGAGGAGAAAAAAATTATGACTAGAGTATACGTGGAATTCTGCTATACCCCTGGGTCACATATTGTAAATTTATTGCAAGTCTTATGAAAATTTCCTACTCAGGGACTGAAATTTTCCATGCCTGGCTAAAATATTTATGTCAAAAAGAAGAAAGGCTAAGTTAGATTTTGGTAAATTAAGATAAATAAGTGCTCTGGCTCTGCAAAGGAAACTTTTTTGTCTGTCAGTAGCCTTGGGATTTTTGTTGTTGTTTTGTTATATCAACTATCTGCTCATGACAGAAGATAAAATAAATGCCCTGATAATACAGAGAGACTATTCTGGTTGTTTGAATCTCTGTCAGCTAGGAAGTGTCTTGAGGTGACAAGATACCAGGAGAAGGTGGATAGTCACCGCTGAGTTCTGCGTATCCAGCTGAGCTAGGTTGGTAGGAGAGTAGTGCATGCAGAGTGGGCATCAGCCTAGTCCCACCCTGGTGGTCTGCCTTGGACAAGGCAGTTCAGATGCAGTGTTAAACATGCTTAATACCATTATTTCAGACAAGACATAAATGTGTTCTCCAGGAGGAAAAAAAAGAGGTGGGATTACCTGAACACGGATTTACTAAGATTAGTAAATTTCATCTTTCAGGTATCATCATTACAAGGATGGAAAAGACAAAATGATGTCTTAAGAGCCAGAGACACTGCTTCTTTTAGCAATTTAAGCTATAATTTGAACAGAGAAGTTGTTTATGTATAAAAAAAAGGCCCTGTTCAATATCTGTCATGATGATAAAAAGAAAAGAGTGAGTAAGAAACTTGAGAATGCTGGAGATACTTTCCAAGCAAATCAGACTGACTAGTTAAACCCTAGGCTGTTAAACCCTAATGTAATTTTAACCGTGTATCTTTTCCTCATCATTTTTAATTGGAAAAAGTAAAGTGCCACTACCCATTCAATGTGGCTTTTTAACTTCATCTTTCAGAAAACTCTGTCAAAGGAATGACATCAGTAGAGAGTGTATAAATACAATGATTTCTGGAAAACATTAATTTTCAATGAGCAGACTTTCAAAGCTATACAAGGTCTTCAAATACATCAGAAAACTCAAATTAAGAAAAGAAGTTGTATAACATTATTTGTAAAAGATAGGCTAGTAACATGGAACTAGCAGTTGTAAATTATAAACTTCATCATATCCCAACCAAGAAATGCAAAAAACAGTGTTTCAGTTCTGACTCTGTTCTTATCTGATAACATTCAACCAGCTAATTAACTTCACCTTCTGTATGTTTCTGTATGCTTTATATTTGTATGTATTACAGCATACATTCCAGTTTCAGATTTCATACAACTTACAGACACTTATTTTGTGCTCTGTTTCAACTTTATTGCTGCTGTACATATTCCATTTCTAGATATAGTACAACTAACTGTATTTAACTTGTGTGCCTGAATGATTTGAAAATCCAGCTGCAAGCTTGCTAAAGATTTTGCAGATATGCATAAATGAACTATTTTAGTTAAAACTCCATATAAGTTTATGGCATAACTTGAGCTTATTACTTTTTTATAAAATGTAATAAGAAGCTGCAGTGTTATATAAAGCAGATACACAAAATTCCTGATGTAAAAATAACACACAATGTTCTACACTTGACCCTTCTCCCTCCCAAATCACTTGGTAAGTTCTTATAGAAAGAGGCAGCTATGTTCCTCTGCCACAGCTGAAAACACACTGACCTTTTACCAAAAAAACAAAACAATATTTATAGTGAAGTCAGGGTAAAGCATAACATAGCAATACAGATTTCTCGGGAATTAGTTCAAGTAAATGTCAACCACACATTCATACCCCCAATGCTCTCACTGAATAGTGTAGTTTACTTACCATCACATGACCAAAACTTACATCAGGTAGCTTAAAGAAAGACAGCAAAAGAATTATTCAGAAGAAAACATACTTATTCTTCATATGCATCTAAGTTCAATAGCATTCCTTGAACCAATGCATTTGGTCATAAAAGACTTCATAATTGTGTTCTGTATATTCAGCATAATAATCTGTACACTTGAAAACTTGAAAGCTCAGCAGAATGTGCACCTAGTTTCCATACAGTTAAAATTTTTACTCAAATCATTACGTTTGTTTATCTATCAAACAATAGCTAAGTGAGCATTTGTTCAGGTATTAATTTAAATCCAATCAATTCTGCATGCTTTCCCTCATCTTCATTCATGTCTGGAAATACATCCTACTAACAAAGATACGAGTTTCTAATTCAGTCTTTCTAAAGGATGGCAACTTTAGTCTAATCATTAGCAAGTTCATTTTGATTGTCTCATACTTTTCCTTTGGTAGCACTCTTGCTTCTTGTGTGCAACACATTTTACAAAAAGCTATTATAGGTTTAATGGAGTTTTCATTGACTAAGTCTGTGCCTTTCTCAGCTTTTTCTAATACCATATTTGTTTCAGCTTTTCCTTCATTAGTTCTTCATTCAATCATTTTCTATAGCACTTCATTCAATCCCTTTTTATCTCATGACCTATTATTCCCTAAATTTAGCCTTCTGTCTCTTCCTCCTTCACACTTTTCCTATTTGGCTTAGATTTCAAATGTCCTTATTTCCTCCATTATGTACAATAGCATCCAACATCTTCAATTACTGATTTTGAACACATAAGATGTGTTCACTGATCCCGAGAGGAGAACCCACTTCCCTGTGTTTACACTGAGGTTTTTGTCTCTGTTAAACTACCCCCTCTCGTTCTTGTAGTCAGTTATGAAGTACACCAGGGAATTCTTCTTGCATGATTGTTTTAATTGATTGTAAATGAACAGCTTTTGTATGTTTCTGGGTATTACACTTGGAAGTAGTTTTTTGGCCAAAAATGCAGCCATGTATAGTGACCTCCTTTTTTTTTTTTGAATATGTGCCTTTGTGCACAGGGCTAAAAAAAGTGCTGTTTCCCAGTAGAGACATGGAAATTCTGTTTGTGAAGTTCATAAATATTTCTAGACCTGTTAAGCCATGAAATAGCAATGCATTGAATATATATTGATGTGCATATATTTGTATAACAAGCTATGCAATCTGTTTCAGTGGGAGCCCTTTATGATTACCAGCACAGTAAATGGAGGACAAAAGACACGTAGGTAGGGTTGCTGCTTCATGGTCAGCAGGCTGCTTCTATTAGGAACAGACCTCACTGAGAAGGCACATAACTGCTTCTACTGTTATTGCAGGTAACTCTTCCATCCGCTTTCAGGGCAGATCACACGGAAACTGGGAAAATCTTGGAGGAGTGGACTGTCATGGCATTACAGGCTATCACTGAATGATTATCCGCTCTCTGCGCTGCATATGAAAAGAAATTTAAATGCTCCCATCTTACCGACTTTTTCTTCTTAGTACAGCTTGGTTTCCGGCAACTTGAGTAGTAGTTGAGCGTGGCATACTCCATCAGAGCAGCAAAGACAAATAGAAAGCATACAGTCACAAACAAATCCATAGCGGTGACGTAGGAGACACGGGGTAATGACTTTCTTGCAATGGTACTCAAAGTTGTCATGGTCAATACTGTAGTGATGCCTGAAGAAAGAAACTTGATTTAATTGTATGCAACACTATTTATACGTATCACAGAACAATCTTTAGAAATAAACATACTAAACAAATCCAGAATGTACCCAAGTAATTAATTAATTTCCTTTAGTAGAATTAAAAAATAAGAGAAAATAACATCAGTAGAGCCAGTATTATTTTGTAAACAAAGATTTGCTTAGTTCATTTTCATCTTTGCAAAAGTGACATTCCCACGCCTCTTGATATGCTCTTCTTCACCTTGTGCTTTTCCTGATCCCAGTGAGATTGGAGGTGGGGATGAGGGAGAAGGAGAGAATGAACTTTTTCAAGAAAAGTGTAAAACAGAAAAGATACTAAACCCAGAAAAATAAAAAAAAATAAGAAATCTAGAAAACAATGAAGGAAATATGTTCTGTTCCGCAGTAGTATTGCTCTCATGAAAAATCTTGTACTCAAAAAAGAAAAAGAGGTGGAGGGAGAACAGAAAAGAAATTTTGCTGCAAAGTTCTGACCATGAATTCTGAAAGTATGTTTTCACACCACTGCTTCCTTGGGAGACCTCCACTGCTATTTTCCTTCTGAGTAAAGGAACTTAATGTCACTTGCTCAGTCTAAGGCTCTCATACAAACTTCAGATGTAACATTAATGGAAAGAGTCTTTTTAATTCACACAAAGCATCACTTCTAAGATTGATTTAGTAATAATGAATATAATGGGAATTAATTAGTGTGAAATATCTAAAACAATAAAACTAGTCCTAGAATTAAATCTATGTCATGTAAGTCATGTAAGTGCCAGTGATTCATATATTTTCTCTTCATTCCTGAGGAACAGAAGTCTTTTCATTCCCAGCTTGGACTGATACTTTTAATCATTTGTTGTGAACTGTAAATCTTCTGGTAGAAAAAAAAATAAAACTTCTCAAGGGCTTGGGAAAAAATATAAAGCTCTCACTCAAATACATCTCAAGAGAGAATCTGCTTTACAAACAACATAACCATAAGGTAATCTTTCTTTTTTATAGTTAAAGTGATACTTCACAATGGTGCACAGTGTTTGAAATGTCAAGGGCTGAATGAAATTATGCCTTATAGTAAAATTACTTCTCACAAAGAGCACTCTGGGAAGAAAGAAGTACCTGTGGATCACTTTTGAGTACTTTCTCTTTATGAAGGTTTGTCCCTCTCTGATTTGTAATGTTTGATAGAAGCTACAATGATTCACAAGAATAACTCTCTCCATTTAAACCAACAGAAATTCCCTGGAAAAACCCGAAGGTAGATTACTGCCCAGGTCTCAGCCTTCATCTACAATGATTAATAAGTAATTGAATTCCTTAAATATCTCTTACCTAGAAACAAACTAACAAAAAGTTTCTGAAAAAACCCACGAGTCGATAATCAAGATTAAAGCAATGCTGACAGGAAGTGGTAAGTATGGACTGTGTGTACCTTGGACATCTACAAGCTATTGGGAAAATATTTCCATTTCCTGACATCTATGCCACCTCCCAAAATCAGTAGACATGGCTACCATGATCCAGCAACCTCTCCAGACCCCTCAACATCAGTTCTGTAGCTAGCTGATGCTCTGAAAATGCTCCAGAGCCAAAGACCATGCTTAGGCATTCATTATGGTAGACAACTGGAAAGATGTCCAACTGCAAAAGGTGTTGACTCACTGGCCTTGATTTGGTCCTTATTAGCTACAGGCTATTAGTCTTTCTGTATGACCTTGGGAGTCACTAACTTTGAAAGAACTGCATCCAGACTATGACATACTCTACAACATAAAATGAACTTCTTCAGGAATTTCTAACTCGCATTTAGATTTCTAACACAAATTTGTCCTTTTCAGAGCCACATGTACATGCACCTGTCTTCAGGTATTTTGCTACCTTTAAAAAATTCCTCAAAACCTATAGAGTTCTTCCAGTACAATATACAGTGTCCTGTTTACTTGGACTCAAATAAAAGTTTTTATTTCTCACTCATCCAGTGATAGGACAGTTTTTATTAAAAGGCTAGAAAGAGAAAAAAGGGACAAAAAACCTTGCAGTGCTCAAAAGCATTTTTGAAAAGTCTGCAATATTTCTGAATGTTATATTGACAGTGGAATATTTTTCTTCAATTTTTACTGAAATGGAGGTATAACTGCATTATCTGTGCAGGTATCTGTAATTATGACTAGCTTCCAAACTGACCATGGACAGGAAGGCAGAGAAGTGAAGAAATAATTACCATGAGCCTCTGTGCTTAAGTATTTAAGTCCTCAACTCAGCCTGCATCCTATATCCATGCCTTAAGCCTGAATGAAACACCAGCTCAAATCATGCTCAAGACTGGATTCCAGCTCACACCATTAAAAAACATTGAGTTTTTGAAATAATGAAAATTCGATCTAGTGTATCAATTTCATATCTAGCACACCAGCACAAATCTTAAAGTACTAAAATGAGTTTTTGGGGTTACATACAGAGAAGAAAGGGCAAGAAGGTGCACCAGATGATACAGTTTTGTATTCCTATGCATTTACAAGTCAGAATATAGATATGTATGTATGAATAAAATGGAACATCATTATTTCCAAATATAATATCTAGATTCATTTTAGCTCATTTTATATCTCATGCTAAGAAAATTCAGTTTGTTGAGTAATTTCAAATGCAATAAGTCTTGCCAGATGAAATTGGTAAGTCTCTCACTTTGTGGAGTCACGTATCCCAAAGTGAGCTTTGCATCTGTTACTGAAATTCACAGTGCTCATGAACTGTTTATTCCAACAGAATTTTAATATCATCCAAGGACAGCTTTGAAGTAACCTGACTTCAGAAATTTCAGGTAGAAAGTGTAAGTATGAACATACAAGTTTGTTCTCTGAGTACATTATATTCTCTAAGTAAATTCCATAGCAAAGATGCTATCTGATAAAACAAAAACTACTGTCTGGGATGTCAAATGATGCAGGTATATATACTGCATGAAAACATTTTTAAACTGCAGTTTGAAGTTGCTCTGTAGTAACTTCCTGGTCCTATTACACATTATACCCAATTTGAAAAGTAGGGGGAAACTGGGATGAAAGCTTCAGTTTAACTTAATTCCCTTCATCCTCAAGGAAAACAACATATTCTTTTCCAATTCATAACTTGTTTTCAGGCACTTGCTGGTTGTTCTTCACTATGAACTTCGTGAGATTATTCTGATTACTAGAGACAAGTAGATATTGAAGAGACCCTTTTTTTCCCTGTCTTTGAATGAATACCAGAATAACCTGGGATCACAAAACACAGTTCTCATCCAAAGCTCAAATTTTACTTTCATTTTCCCACTGAATCTTCAGGTGGCCTGGAGTTAGTCTCATTGCCACTCTGGACCTCGGTCCCTCAAAGTACATGTGAAAAGGGGACTATGATGCCAAGTTTTTAAAGAGCACTTTGATGCCCCTGGACAGTACTGCTGAAAGGATACTTACGGTCCCATAGCCCAATTAATTTTTTTCCCTAGCACAGAAGTAGTTTATTACTTAACATTATTCAGAAAGTAAAACCTGTCCTTCATCTAACCGTGAGTAGTTGCTAATAGCTTAGGAAATTATTCATTAATTTCAGAGAGTGAAATATTTCCCTAATGCTAGCCCTTTACATTAATGCAGCTATACTTGGATACGGTTTGGTGCACACAGTCAACAATTAATTTCAACTAATTAGTAGGAAAATTTTAGCAGTTTGCCTTTGGCTGTATTACTCACAATTTCACCATGTGCCACTATCCAAATGTGAATGTGTGTTGTTGCTCAGACAGATTTATAAGTTGCATTATACAAGCAGGCCTACAGTAAAATAGGAACAACCGCTTACTGCATCTGAAGAATCAACAGGCCATTGCTAATTTGGAAACAATTGGACTCTGTGCACAAAAAGTGACCCATGTATATATTATTTATTTTTTATTTGACTTCATTTATAGAAAAGTTGTGTTTTAGCCTATAAATTTAGTTCTCCATTGGAGTTTTAGCAGTGAGTCATGATATCCATTGAATATAGCCTTGGAACAAGCAGTCACAAGTATAGAGGCCATGTTGATGAGAACTCAACTCCGATGGGCAAGGCACGTCTCCAGGATGAAGGACCACCGCCTCCCTAAGATCTTGCTTTATGGTGAACTTGCCACTGGCTGCCACATGAGAGGAGCCCCAAAGAAAAGATACAAGGACTCCCTGAAACAACATCTCAGCCTTGGCCATATTGATCACCATAACTGGTCTACTCTGGCCTCCAATCGGGAGGCCTGGAGACACACCATCTATAACGCTGCTGTCTCCTTTTGAGAACACACGTAGGATCACTCTCGAAGAGAAAAGACAACGCAGAAAGAACCGTGTCTTGCAGAATATACCATCTAAGGAGTCTTTCTGCTGTGCCTTTTGCAATCGGATATGTCTGTCTCGTACTGGCCTCATAAGCCACCAGCGTGCCTGCAACAAATGTGGATAGAGCCTTCCCAAATCTTCGTTCGCGAAGCCCAGCCACAAGTGATAGCCTTGGAACATCTCATTTTTATGTTCTTACTCCAAATTCATGACTACAGCTGAATACATTTTTGTCTGAACTTCTTGCTGGCTGAGAGAGTGAAGCAGGGAGAGTCACACTGTAGTGATTAGTGATCTAACCTACTTCTCTGTCTAATTAATTGGAAAACTGAGCTGTGTGATGTGGGGAACCACTTTCAGGAAAAGGATATGAACACTGCTTATGGCAAATCAGTAATGCAAACTGTTAGGTGTCTTTGGTGTCTTTTCTCTTATGCATTAAGAAGGATAACCCAAATGGATGCTCTGTGACTCTGCCCACACATGGGGCTTCAGACTCCCTGTTTAAAAAGATGGAGCATGGTCAGTCTTTCCTTATCTCCCCTGCGCCACCCAAATTAAGAAGAAAGGCGTTCAGCAAAGAAGTACACTAAAGACCTATTGCTCAATTTTCTGGCTATCTGAAGCAAGTCTACACAGCCAGAAACAGGCAGTTGTACAGCTGCTCTGTGGTCTTTCTGCTGTCCTGGACGTCACAGAGTAACTGTCAATCTAAGGGTCCGTCATGTTGCTGGAACCAAGGTTTAACAGCACTTTGGCACTCACATGAAAGAAGTGAGGACTGAATACTCCTTTCTTTTAAAATAACCCCAGAAAAATGGTTCCACCTCATAACAAACTCCAGCAGAATGATGCAATCTGTAGCTGGGAATGGTAACCTCTATCCTTGAAAGACATGCAAACCTTGACATAGCCTCTGCTTTTTTCCTAGACTGGTAGATTTCTGAATCAGTTTATATAGGCAGACCTGGTAACCACAACCTGAACTAAGATGTTGTTTTTCCTTTGATTCTGATGTACACCTATAATTGGCAGTTATATAGCCTTGTATCCTTAATGCTGGCAAAACCTACAGGTTTTCCTTAGATATAAGAATAAATTTCCAAGTGTCTAAGTCAACATTTCTAAAGCACATTGCCAAAATGCACAGGTTGGTCCTGATATAAATGAGCTTCTGGAAAACCTAAACCACCATAAATCTCCACAATCTATGAAAAATATGAATATACCCAGCATGAAGCCTAACTTCAAGCATACAATCTAAAACACTTTTCATGAGTTAATGCTATTATATCCCACAGTTTTCTGTGCATATATAAGACACAATTCCCTGTGGTGAAGAGTTTCAGAAGGGACGGAACCAGCAGTGCAAGTAAGTAATTCTTAAAAAATGTCACTAAGATGTCATAGTGAGAACAAGAAGATAGATATTAATTCAAGAGATTTATGCAAAATAGGTGGCAGTGTCATCCAAAGGGTCAGACTGGTATACTCTTAATTCTTTAATTTCTTCCTGTTACAGGAGGAGAACCAGAGGTTTCAGTGATAAGTAGATCTGGGTCTGCAAGACGTAGTAGCAATAATCCAAAGTGTATAGTGGTTTCTTTGAAAGGAAGCTTACATTTTCAAATGGTAGTACAGGAACATCACAAAGACAGAAGAAAAGGGTAATATTAAAAACTTACCTAATGCTGTTCTTGCTGGTGTAGCATCTTTTTTGATCCAAAAGGATACCCAGGAAAGAACAACTGTTAATATACAGGGAATGTAGGTTTGAATAGTAAAGTATCCCATTCTTCTACTTAAGTCGAAGTATATAGTCATGACTACATAATCACCTGCAATAATAACACAGAAAATAAATTGACATTGTGGTGCGATACAGACAGTTATTCACTGATCTGCTAATATTTTAAACTTTATAAAAACACTCATATGAAATATTTTTTAGTGTTTCAACAGCATCTGTGCAGTATTGTTCACGTGGAATTTAAGTAAACTATGTCATTTTAATTTCCTTAAGTTTTAGCTCTCTGTAGAAATTACCTGTTAGTAATCATTTTGGATGAGTAAAGTTTTGAAAGGCATCTTGAATTTCTGGACTTGATATTTCTGGATGGCTTTATGACCACAAACATGAAGATATTATCATTCACCAGATTCTGTAACCAAGGCACACAGAATCCTTCCTTTTGCGGACTGTGTCTTCCATGCCCTAATTTCAGGTTTGAGTGACATCTGTTATCTTCTTTTGAGATATGAATCAGAAAGTAGGGGTCTTTATGGCAAGTCTAGCATGCACATGAATATGCCCTTAATAAGAAGTCATTTAGAGACACTAGAGCCTCAATGCTGATGATAGACTCTCTTTTTGTCAGCATTCCTTCATTTTGAAACAGTTGTGGCCTTTTTTTTGATAACTGTAAATCTTCAGTGGGGCCCCTGGTGGTCTAGTGGTTAGGGTGCTGCACTCTCACCGCTGCGACCCGGGTTCGATTCCCAGCCCCCCGGGCAGATGGAGCTCGTTAGCCCTGTAAGGCAATCCATCTAAGAGAAGGTCACTCTAAACAAACCTACGTTCTGAGGACCTCGCTGCCACCATCCGAGCTTCACTCGGCCCCGGCAGATGAACCTCAGGATTAAAGGGTGGGCTCAGTTCAGCGCACGCTGTGTCTCACCTAAAAAATCCACTGCGCAGGCTCGAAGGGTTAATGACCTTTCCCAAATCTTCGCTTGCGAAGACTGGCCGTTATATATATTATTATAAATCTTCAGTAGGGCAGTCTGGATATAAGGTTTATTATTCTGCTGGATAGTAAAAACCCTAAAATCAAAAGCTCAGTAAGAAGGCTAGTTTATCTCACATTATATGATTTTTTTTTGCAGTATCTCTTCTGCTAACCCTTGTGACACCACAGGGAATAATAATCTGTGCCTCTCTCTCTCCTCACTAGAGGGTACTAACCTTATCACCTCTGTCCTTACTAACAACTCCCTCAGCTCCATAGATGTTGGCTATCCTTCTCTCTCAGTCACAGTGATTAACAGTAACAAAACTAAACTGTGACCAATTTCTGTACTTTGTTTGAAGTATGTTGCTTCATTTCAGATGTGAAGAAGAGAATTTTTACGGGGTTTTGTCTGACTACATCAGACTTGGCCTAATAAATTATATGGCTTCTTGTTATAAACTTTAACTTTCTACAGTATGATATTACAGAAGGCATCATTTGCAATAGCTAAGTGACTATAGCTAACTGACTACATCCTGTTACAGCAAACCATGGGAATGAAGAAATTGGTAGCACATACAGATTAATCCCCCAAGGAATGTACATAAACTCGCCCAAGTAGAGGGATAATGGGTTTATTAGCTGAGGCAAATTAAAGCTTAATCTTCCAGTAACAGAGAGCATATAAACAAATGTATTTAATACAGTGGATAATTTGACTATGGCTAAATATTACACAGAAAAGAAATTCATTCAGTAAGAATAACTTCCATCCAAAGCATCTCTGAAAGCACTGTAAAATCAATGAATTATCATAAACTACAAAGTTAAAGGTAAATAAAAATCTGATTGTGGGAACTGGAGAAAAAAACTTAAAACAATGTCTCAAAAGGAAAAGTTCCTATGTGTTGAGTACATCAGTTTGAGATAGATATATTTGGAAGAGTTTGATAACCCTGTGTTTCCATAATGCCTTTGTTAGATGAATGTGTACATTTTGAAAAGTATTGTGCCAGTGAAAAGTGTGTGACCCCAAGAAGCTGGACAGTCATTTCAGAAGTCTTGTGTATTTGGCATTATTTTCATTCCACTAATTCCCAGCACTTTTCTCCATGCAGGGAATGGCACCAGGGAATTGCTGTGGTTTAGTAACCATAGGTTCTGATGGCTTATTATTAGACTGCTTTGCTGCACTGAAGAAACACCACAGCAACTGAGATCATTTCATAGAAACAGGTGTAAGGAATCAGGTACAGTGTAAACCAGTGCTTCTACTGACATGAACCAACTGAAAAATTTCAAGAAAATGTTAGTGTTTCATACATAGTCTGCTAAGGTAGGAGGATGAGCAAAAAATGAAATCAAAGACTCTATAGGAAATATGCCAAGCCTTTACATTTCCCTTATTTAGTTACTGTATAAAAGCTGCTTGAAAATGGTATAAAATCAAGCAATCTGCAGACTTCTCATTGTATACAATGATATATGATACACACAATTCCAGTACCCACACAGGTCACTGCTCCACTCAATAGTGTGATCCTGATACCCAGCACAGCAATTGAGAGTACTGGGAGAGTAAGGCAGAGTCACTGCTTCCAAGGTCTTCAACTAAAATAAACCTGATAAACTGAGAGTGGGAGAAAACTGCATGATGTAGAGAGTCCATCACCACATTTAGTCACGAAATGATTTAGTGTCTTTCAGGCAGCATTCATTTCCTGTGATTTTAGATATCTGGAAGGGAAATTCTACAGATGACGGCACACTGTAGCCTCTTTTCTACATTCAGTGGAAAGAAATTGGTACTTTCAGTGTATGCTTTTTCTTGTCTGTTTTAGAGGTAAATTTTAGAAGGTAAATGTATCCAAAATATTTCCCCTTCTCTCCCATGATTAAAAAATGAGAGTGAGTGGCTCAGATGTGGACAAAACCATTGTAGACACTTACAGATCATCCAAGGAGTTTATCACAACCCTTGATTCCATGATGAGAGCTAAATTGTGCAACTTCTGTGAGGGTACTTAAATATAATAACTTTCTTAACCTTTTAAAGGGTATTTTAGTTATTTTCCTCCTTGGTTTCACAGTTAAAGTTGATGTCCTTATCCTTTAGGATATGCACAACTCCTTCTCTGCTTGTTCCTCTGTTCTCCTCCACCTTCCATCCTTCCTTCCTTTTTTCCTTTCCCAATGCTTATTGCAACAGAACTTTTCACCTTTTCTGCAGGACATCCTTCCAACTGGATAAACAAAGGAACTGTGACTTGGTAAAATTTTACAAAAAGCTGCAAATTCCCAGGTATCCAACAAGGACCCACAGATGTATAACAAGCACCCAATGAAGACGAAATCCTACATTAATTTAGCCACTAACCTATTTTCTTGTCTGAGATCCACAGAAATTCTCACAATGAAGAAGGCAGACCCAGTCATACAGGCAGCAGCTGTGCATATTTACTTATGTACTGTACCCTCTGTGCTGCCCTCTAATTTATGGGAACACACTGATAGATAATATACAAAGCAATTTGATTCTGTGGTAATAGTGATACAAAGTGGATGTAAGAGGAGAATTTGCTGGTACTCCTACAGTACTCAAACCATGCTTAGAGAGAATGTAGCTCCGAGACAATGAATGCTGCTGACAATATTCATGGGAAGAGGAAATCACCACTGTTGAAATTCAGAGCCCCAGCTGAAAGCACCAGTGTTGTGGCTTCTCTCAGAGGCAAGCCTGTTTCTGTACAACATATGGTGAATGATTTTTTTTTAATAGCGATTGTAAATTACAATTTTTAATTAAATTACCACTTCAGTTCTATCCTCAGCCAAGTCACTTGCTGTTGAGATTCCTGGATTCTCTCTTTCCACACAGAAAAGCCAGCATGTATGTGCTATGGCTACTTTCTTTATTGCACCACTCCAAACTGCATTATTATTGTTGTTGTTGTTATTATTATAATTACTAATACCACTAGACTATTATTCAAATTATTCCTTCTAGAAGTAATTATTCTCTATATATCTGAAAATACTTGCCTACAGATAAAACAGAAGTAGCCATGGTACATGCATTTCTGACTTCCTTTATACAAACAAAATAATTTGTACAAAGAAACTCTCCTCTCTTCTGAAAGACCTGGGATACAATCTCCTTCCAAACAGCATATCATTAAGCCAGTGTACTTGGTTTAAAAGTAATCACACAGTGATTGCCTAGGGGAGGACCACTGGAATACCTAATACACAAAAACTTCATTTTGAAACCCAAAGAGGAATTCTACCTTTTAACAACTTAAATAATATTCCTAGGAAGGCAAACTAACTTTTAATTGAATGATCAGACCATCAATTTACTGAAATAATGAAAAATATCTTGAGGCAAAACAGGGCATGATCAGTTTTCTGTAGTGAGAGCAAAACATGCACCTTGAGGCAGCAAATCTGGAGTAATAGAAATAGTGTAGCAATGCTTCCCATGAAACTAAGATGACTGCTTTCTGTGACCCATAGGACTTATATAAGCCTAAGTTTCTAGTTTCAAAGTAGGACACTATTTAGAACAATAACAATTTTTAATGTAAGAACTGCTGTAGAATTTGATGGACCATGTTAAACTATAACCTATTTCCTTTTTCTTTTGAAGACTAACGATGTGGTTGCCTGAATTGTCAGAATTTTGCCTATGTTTTATGAAGAACAGCTCCCTTAAAGGTAATGTTTTAGCAGAATGCAAATGGTTATTTTACTAAATATAAATAAATTTAAAATATAATAAAATATAAATAAATTTAAAATATAATATAATTTATTTACTCAAACTACACTACACTATCTTATGTCACATTTTCATTTATCCTCCCATTACTCTGAGGTTAATGAGTTCTACAATCCAAATTACCTTAGAAAAAAGCTAAACAAAGAATTACTTTACAAAGACAGATATACAAAGATACAACAGAGCAACTTCAGCATGTGGGTGGAGGTAACACGCTAATTGTCCATCACTGGAAATGTAGACTAATGAGGAGTGGGAGGTTTATCCATGTTGTTATGAGAGTTTGTTAACAGAAGAAAGCCCTAGTCATGAGATCAAGGACTCACACTGTGTGTCACAAGTATTTCTTTGTTGACAAGTGAGACCACAGAGACTACACTGAGCCATCTTCCTTCTTATCTTAATAAATCAAATTTACATAATAGTAAGTCAACTAAGTTTCTAATCTTCAGTGCTTTTTTTTTTTTTTTTTTAGTTTGGAAGCTGGGAAAAAGATCTTATTTAATCCTGCCATTAGCTATTCATTTCCTCCCCAACCTGTTTTCAGATATTTGCTTCCCAAAGCCCAGTTTTTTATTTCCAGAACTAGGTTTTCCTTCTTTCTTAGTAAGCTGAAAATTTTCTACCTGTTTGGCTGCCACTGATTAGTCATCCAGGACAATGTCTGTTTACCTAAGGTACACTGCCTACTATTAATGCTTCAGCAACCAGTCGGTCTTCAGAGCTGGTATCCCCTCCTAACATGTCTCCAGCCAGGTATGGAGGGAGTTTGAACTTTGGAGGACCCAAAACCTCAGTAAAATGGTAGAAGAAATAGCTTAATGTCTTCACAGGTGATTATGACTCCAAAAGGAGCTACTATTAAAATAAAAAAAGACAAGGGGAAAACAGGGTTTTGCAGTTCTTTTGAAGAAAAATGTAGAAGGAATGAGACTCATGAAAGTATCATTAAAAATGCCTTTATCTTCTTCAGCATTTATATAAATAATGAAGAAATGCTGAGGACTTAATGGCAGGCTTATTCTCATTCCTCTAAAATGTGTCATGCAGCATACAACAGCAATTTTCATTTCCAAGAACAATCTTTGCTCCATAGGAGTCTTGAACAAATGCTTCCAAGCCGAAAAGAAGAACAAAATGACTGAAGTAATGCTGTCGCTTAAGGGCTGGTCTTAAATTTCCCTACACTGCTTTGGCATTTAGGTGTTTTCACAGTGATTCCTAGATGCTGTGTTTGGATGGGAGCGTGTGTACAGCAGAGAAAGATGTTCACACCTCACCTCAAATGAGTGTTCTTGGGAGTGGTAACAGGCACTGATTATATGCATTTCTGCTTAAGTTGAAAGTTTAACTACACAAAAAATACAGGTCTTTAGAGGTGTAATTTTTACATGTATTGCCATAGCAGCTGTGTGACTAGATGTCTAGTCACAGGCAAGGGTCTTATGCGATAGACACAGAGATCAAAATAGCTTTCTGTGTCCCAAAGATCTCTGCATTTGCGTTCATAATTGCCTTTGACATTATCAGGAAGTGTGGCTGTGTGTGTGTATGGATGTACAAGAGCAGTGTAGCCCAGATTTGGCTTTCAGCTCTTACAGCTGAAAAGCAAATTGTGCAGGCATGCATTCACACCATGAGTGCTAAAGTTTCCCGTTATCATAGACAAATTGCTATATCAGTAAACACTGGGGGGGGAAAAAAATCAACTAACGCCAACAGCATTGTTTGTACCTGTAGGAATCATGTTCAATTATAAGTATATATATGCATAAGCATACATAATAAAAATCAAATATTGACAGATTAGAGTGTAAAAAACAAAGACTAGATTCCACGTTGTCTGAAGGCAAGATATTTTTTAAAGTCAAGTCAGACCAAGACTTCTTCCCACCTAGGCAGAACTGCAAGACATTAAGCTGAGTTTGTTTCCTTGTATAATAGCAAGAATATAATATTGAGAAACACATTTTTACTTGAAGTCATCAATCTTTTTCATCACTATAAAATAATTTACATATTTTGTTGGTTCTTCCTTGGATACTGAAGTTTTGTTTTCTTTGGAGCAAGCGGCACTTTCAAAATATTTTTGTAAAATGACATTTTTGTTAAATGAACTATTGCCTGTTTTTTAAAAGTTAATGACTATGTTTCCAGAACATACATTTATTTCATCCTCTGATTTTGGCATTTAGGATTGAATGTGGAAAACCACCGAATTTGTTCAAAGGTCTAACTTCTTTGTATTGAATTTTTTTGCCAGTATCACTGGCGTACGTAGGTTGTATACTAAAACTTTTCATGAAGAACTGAAATTAAATAATTAAAAGACCCATTTTTAAGACTTTCAAATTCATTGTGTCATGCAGTCATTTGAAACCTACTAGCCCATATTTCTTGTGCCCATGTTGATTCTTTATATTCCATATTGACAGTTTCAAAGACAGTTACTTTTGATTCAGCTGCAATAATTTCAGCGTACCCCTAGAGTACTTTAAATGTGCTCTGGAGGTGAATGAAGGTCCATGAAAACAATTTACCCACAAAACTAATTCAAAAAATAAAACGTTTGAAAAAAAATATTTTAGAGCTTGATGGCATGATTGAGAATGTTTTGTTTATTAGTATACTTACATGTTTATATATTATTTAAGCTATATTATGTACGCAAAATACACCTATTCTTTCTTCCCAGTTGTACTACTGTATATAATGCTCTCCTCCCTCAAAAGCCATGTGACGTTGTAGTATGGTGTTTGTCTATGAGGTATTATGAGCATCAGAACTGCTCTCAGGATATTCAAATCTATTATCTTTAGATATAATGATATTTTCATTTTGCAACAAGAATTATCATTTCATATATTATTTGAAATATGGAACTAATGAAAACAATGGAATTTTAATTTGTCTGTTGTAAGGTACAAGTAATATTGGAAAATCTCCCAAAAATGCAGTTTCATCAAGCCACATAATGGGAATAAAATGGATAATACCATAAGCAGACTTCGATTCATGATTACCAGTCCAGTTCAATTTCTGCCTTAGCGGTAGAAAGTTACACACATAATCTCCATTTGCATTCATGTATCAACCTGAGAGAAAATCAATACACAAATATGGTGTAGCATGGCATGATCCATTACTCACCATTTCAAAGAAGTCTTTGCTATTTTCCACAGACAGGTTTTCTTTTATGTTTGAAGAACAAAAGTGAACAATAACAGATGAAGTAAAAACAATAATAAATTGCCATAGCTGCCTATGTCAGTGAAAGTAGATGTAGGATTGGAGTGTAAATTAATTTCTTTTATGTAGAAACCTTTTCCTAAGAGACTTTTATTGATGAGTTGTGCAATGCTTTTCGAACAGAACATTTTTCACGCTCCACAGCACCAAATGCCATAGGATATCTGAGGATACATAACTTTAATGACTCTTGCATTCACTTTGCTCTTAAAAAGCACTGAGAACCCCCAGGTTTATATCACCTGTCAATGCCAATCACTTCTCATTTATTTCTTGGACTGAATTTCTTACTCACAGGAGCTGTTCTTTGTGGGAGGAGGCCCATTTGTGCTGCAGTTTGTTACCAAGTCCCACAGAACTGGATTTGGTGAGTTTATAATTCACAAACCAGTTGAAATAGTTTTCAATTAGCTATCAAAAAATCCCATGTTAACATTTTCAAATAAAATGCTTTCTCTTTCTTCCTCAGAATTTAATTTTACACATTAAAAAAAGAAAAGCCCCAAACCAAAAAAGTATTTTGCTTGACCTGATATTCTTTTTACTTAACCAAAATATTCCTGAGTTTGTCCTCATCTACAATCATTGAGACTGTACTATATTAGTATGACACCTTTTATATAATCGTGGAATGGGGTAACCTGTTTCTTTCTATCCATACTAACATCTAGTCCACCTCACCTGTTCCTAGCATGCACTCTTGGAGATTAGTTTCCCTTTCAATCTTTTGAAAGCTTTAAATACTATCTTACTGCTGGAAGCCCTTTCCTATTGGTCATGTTCCATTCAGAAAGAGACTGTGGTGATTATCTAGTTGCATTTTCTGAATGGTATAAGATTTTTCTGAAGTAAGCACTGCTGCAAACCAAGAGTTATTGATAAAATAGAACACCTTTTAGAAAGGTATCCTATCATTATTTTAAAAAATTTCAGCAATAGAGTTGCACTATAAGCCTTGAATTCCTTCAATACCTAGTTGTTCTCACTGGGAAAAACAGGTGGGTTTTTCTTAGTTTGCAGTCATCTAGCACCAACTCAGACCTTGAGCCTTAATTCATCTTTGCTAAACTGTTGAACCCTTTTTCTTTTTCTCATACAGGTACTTAGAAGTGGTAATAAACTACCCTTTATTCTTCAAGATACACTTATGGTCTCTTAACATGAGGAATTATTTCCAGTCTCTGAGAAATCTCTCTCTTTCACTCACTCCACGATTCTTCGAAATAATTCTTGAAGTGAAGCCATCAGAATTAGGTCTTAATTTAATAGCAGCTGCATAAGCATAACATATACAGAAAAGATAAATGTTGTTTGTCTAGGGAATAACCTTCTCTGAATACATATGCAAAACCTGTGCTTAGTATTTTGGCCATACCTTCAAACAAGGAGTATATTTTGAAATAACTATCAATTGACAGGAAATAACTCATAGGCTTTTGACCTGCAACACCCAGAATGGCAGGTCTCCAATTCTGGAAAAGCAAAATCATTAGGCTTCAATCCTAAATGCATGTTTGAAATTTGAATACACGTTCTGAAGTACAGAAATGCCTACTGGCACTTTCATCCAAGCTACAAAGCTATCTGACTTGTAGCTACTATTGACCACTCAACCTCTGTGTCACTTATAGACTTACCAAGTCTTAATGTTATTATTGCTTCTCCATCATTAAAAAAAAAGTATTAAGTAGCACCAAGCCAGAAGATGTAGTATCTCAACAGAAAGACCTGATGAATAATGGTTTGGTTTTTCTAGCTACGTCATGAATCTTCCCAAGTAGTCAAAATTTAGTAATTTGATTAGGACACTGATTTTCTTATCATTGTAGCATCCTAATCAAAATGTGATCATGTGAGATGTCTTACAAATGTACATTAATATCACCATAAATGTATAAGCTCAAAACATGATATTTAGTTATTTAGACAGGAGTTAGTTTCTATGAATGAATGTTTATTAGTGTTAATTATATTACTCTCTATTTTTGTATGAATCTATCTCAGGATCAGCTGTTCCATAACTTTGCTCAAGACCAATGCCAGGATGAAAAATCTGTAACTACTTTGGTAATTTTATTTACAGATTTTTGAAACTGAAGGGAGGGAAAAAATAAAAGTGTTTTGTTTCCCCTCAAGCTTTCCCCAGCTCTTTAACTTATTACTATCAATTTAACAAAGGTTATGTTAAGTAAAGAAGGAATTAATGAAGAGGTTGTGCTGGGAAAGTGACTGGTAATGAAGAGAGGAGGGGAGGGGAGTGGAGGGGAGGGGAGTGGAGGGGAGGGAGGAGGGGAGGGGAGAAGAGGAGAGGGAGATTTCAGTTGGAAGGGACCTACAAGGATCATCTAGTCCAACTGCCTGACCACTTCAGGGCTGACTGCAAGTTAAAGCCTGTTATTTAGGGCATTGTCCAAATGACTGTTAAACACTGGCAGGCTTGGGCTACCAACCACCTCGCTAGGAAGCCTGTTCCAGTGTTTGACCACCCTCTCAGTATAGAAATGCTTGCTAATGTCCAGTCTGAATCTCCCCTGGCACAGCTTTGAACCATTTCCATGTGTCCTCTCACTAAACACCAGGGAGAAGAGCTTAGCACATCCATTTCCACTTCCGCTCCTCAGGAAGCTGCAGAGTGCAGTGAGGTGACCTCTCCACCTCCTTTTCTCCAAACTGGAACAACCCAAAGTTCTCTGCTGCTCCTCTCAGGACATGTCTTCCAGCTCTTTCACCACTTTTGTTGCCATCCTCTGAGTGCATTCAAGGACTTTCACATCCATGTTAAATCGTGTTCTCTCTTTTCCACAGTCAGTAAGTGATTACTTGCATTCAAAAAAACTGGAAGACTTGGTTTATCTTTTATACTCTAACTTTCCATCTCACATCAAATTCCTACATGCTGAAGACAATGCTATTTTTGTTAAGGAATTGTAAAGAGAAATTCCAAGGAATACTAGTATTTGCAGAAGTAGCTTTCTAGCATAATCTATCAGATTAAAGCCATCTGGTGAAATTATTTCCCACTCCTCATTATAGGTAGATAAGTTTTGTTTTCCTACGAAGGCATTTGGCAGTCTGTAACAGATGCAAGCTTCCATTCTGAGTGCTGTTTTATCTGGTAGAATGAGGAATAATATTGATCCATATGCACTCACAGTTATTTACTTCCAAGACCTTTGACAGCTGGAGAAAGGTAATTCTACTTCTGACTGTTATTTTAGCTCTTTCTTTGCCTACTTAAGCCTTTCTAACTGGAATATTATCGTACTTTATTACATTCCAAGCAATGACTGTTTTGTCTCTTCAAATTTGATTGATATCACCTTTTCAAATATATATTCATAATCAGGCTATGAGTATTGCCTTTATTAATTTCCCCAGCTTGTACCTCTGGTATTAACAGAATGGGTTTTTTTTCCTTCACACTCCCTAGTGCCTTTGTTACGATCTGCTATTAATAAATTAATTTTGTGATTAAAAAAAATTTCCTTTTTTCCTGTTTCTCCAAGCTGTTTTTCTTTAGTGTACTGTCTTCCTGGACTGTCTAGTCAGTCTGTTTGGTACTTTTGAGTTCTTTTGTGAGGAATGAAAAAGCCAGACTAAATCTCATCCAAATCCAACTACTTCTCATCTGTTCATCTCTATTTATGAGTAACATTTTTAATTTCAGAACTCTATGCTCAAACTTTCACTTGGTTTTGTAAGAAGTGTTCTGTTATTTCAGTTCAACTGGAAATAAACTTGGCTTTAACTTGCCAAGAGTGTTAGCTTAAAATCTTAAAGACACAAAATCATAGATTTAGCCTGAGACTCCTGATATCCTTCTCCTTGTTGTTTCTAGGGAATTATTTGTGCTTAATTATTAATTATCTTCATTTTATATCCTGCAGTGCATAAGATTTAAACTACAGAACAATAACATGCACTGATTTTTAAGTGGGTCCTGTCAAATTACACACTCTTAGAAAAACTACCAATGTTCTCCCTGTTGCAAATGAAGAAATCAGCAGTTTTCCCTGTGTAGCATTCAATAAAACATCTTTAAATAGTTCTTTTCACTCTTGAGCAAGAGCCCACTTCTTTCTACATTATCTCTGTGTGATCTGGAAAAGGAAGAGTGACCACAAAGAATTGCAGAGAGGAGAAAAATTCTAAAGAAGGGGATGAGCAAGGTAAATGGTTCAGTGACACAAAGGTGATGTTTCATTCATAATTCATAGTTAATTGTAGAATAGAGTAGCTATAGTGCAGGCTGATATCAATATCCATTGATGCCAGAAGTTAGTTTTTGGGACACAAAACCAAAAGTCATTCTGTTTAGTGAAGCCAGACCAAATCATGGATTTCTTTTTCAACAATATTAACTTTTTGAAGAGCATATGGTAATGTGTTTGATTCTTACGTCATAGATTCCAGTTTTCCTCAACTACAGATATTCATGTAATTACTAAAAATGCATGAGTTTTGAGGGGGAGTGGAGTGGCCTGCTGTACTTCAATGGATGAATCACCACTAAGTGCTTATTCACATGGGCCTGGTTGAAGAGGACTGTGTGCCAGATACGTGCAAAATAAAAGAGAATATGGGATGAATTCTAACTGACTGCAACACTAGAAAATCTTTGAAAATTCAGCAACTTCAACCAACTGTTTATAAGAGGAGAAACATTTGGGAATGACTAAATATGGGACTGGGTTTTTAGCTATCTAATGTCTGTGTTGCTGTAGTGGCTAAAGCTCCAGTCAGAAGACAGAAGAACAGATCGTATGATTTAAATTATTTTTTTTTTTCCCAAATTGTAGAATCATAGAATGGTTTGGATTGGAAGGGATCTTAAAGACCACCTTCCACTAGGTCGAAGTCCCATCCAGCCTGGCTTTGAACACTTCCAGGGATGAGGCATCCACAACTTCTCTGGATAAACTATTCCAGTGCCTCACCATCCTCACAGTAAAGAATTTCTTCCTAATATCTAACCTAAATCTACACTTTTTCAGTTTGAAGCCACTCTCACTCATCCTATCACTTCATGCCCTTGTACAAAGTTCTTCTCCAGCTCTCTCTTTTAGCCTCTTTAGACACTGGACGGTGCTATATGGTCTCCAGTCTGTCTTGATAGGAGAGGTGCTCCAGTCCTTTTATCAGCCCCTCTCAGGACTCTTCCTCTCCTAATGTAACAAGTCTTTCCTCTTCAGTCTGCAGAGCAGTGAAGTGGTTCAGTGAGGGCACCTCAGGCTTTGGGAAAAGTCTCTGCCTGCTACAGATCCTTGCTGTTGCAAGCATTCATTCTTCTGCATTATTGCCCCCCTCCCTTCTGTTTGTGCTGGTGGAAGAGTTTTTGGCTGCTTGTCTGTGGGCTGTGTGTCCACTGCAGACTGCACTTGGAGCCAGCTATCTAACTGCTTCTCAGCCTTCCTGGTGTTACACAGGTCTTTTGCCTATTCCTGCCTCAGGAGAATGGTCCAGGCACTTCCCAGTCCGAGTGTGAGGTCCACACTGCTATCCCTCCCCTCAGCAGCCCTGTCTGGGTGAGGCGTCGGTCACCACAGGGATAAATCATGCAGACCCTTGTAGGAGTGGAGGGCTGTCACATCTCTCCTGGCCCTGCCCGCACCTCATTATCCACTCTTCCATGAGCTGCCAGCTCCTGGTCAGTCTCAGGAACCCCCTGGGGTTTCCCTGACTCAGGAAATCCCCTGCTGTGTACTGAGATCCCCTGCTGCACTGCAGAACATCGCTGCACCAGAGCTGCTCACCTTGGGGAGTCTGTAAAAGATTACATTTTCATGCATTTTTGATTGAAGGGCCAAGTCTGGTTCATCCATCTGAAAGGACTGAGTTAAAAATTTGAAGAGCTACATTGGTGGAATGGCTATGGAAAGGCTGGAGGCTGACAGTTCATAATTGCTGCGTAGCTCTGGCTGAACTGCTTGTTTTCAGCATGAACAGCCTTCCTTGCTGTGTTTTGCAGGCCTGGGACTTGTAACCATGCCCTGCCCTCATTAAGCAACAGGATGTGACCTCCAACCATCTTCTGCTGATGTCAGCTTAAATATTAGTGGTAGCACTTTCAAAAGCACTTTGCAGTATTGTAAATCAATGAGGTACAGGTTTCTAAGTCACCTATTCCATGTATTTAGCAGGTAATTGGATGAGCATGAGAGAGCCTTTAAGCATAGCGTGCTCTGGCACCAGCCCACATTGCAGCTATAGGAATGCCTTGTTAGTACTGATGGATTTCCAGTGTTACCGGGATCACTTTGGTGCTACTGCTACTGTGCATCCACAGCTTTCAAGTTCCCCCATGACTTTCTGCACTCCACAGATTGACCAACAGGCATTTTGGAGAGTTTTCTCCTACAAACTTTAGTTTTAAATATGTAAACAGGATCTGTCAGTACTGGTCAACCAAGCAAGAAAGCACGGGGCTTACATTCTATATTTCACTCAAATTAAGTCTTCTAAAGAAGAAGGTGTAGAAATGTTTCAGTTTCTGAAGGGCTTGGAATTGCAAAAAATGAAGTTTTTAATGCAGTACGTGAAGGGCAGCCAAAAAATTTCATTGGCAGTCTAAATTTAAGCCTCTGATTTATATATTTTTTTCTCACCGGTCAGAAGTCTCTGTCCTGAGCTTTGCTTCCACAGATGAATCTGAATGCAACATGGGGAGAAAGTACGACACACAAAAAAATGGTAGCAGTTTAAAAATAACTAGCTTGGGAGACATGATTCAGTCCTGTGAGAAGGAAACTCAAGAAATTAAGAGTTAGGGTCTCGTTTAAATAGCATACACACCTTTGACAGCTGACCACATACACAACAGCCATCACATTTCAGACCTACTTTGCCTAAGAGCTGCCTGAGCAATGGTCTACTTTGAGAAAGAAGCATAAATAAGTTTTTCATATATCTCCCCAATAAGAGTACTATTTTAGAAACCACCAGGCAGATTGGAGAACAAAGTACGTTATTTATGCAAGTTGGTCACAATTCTCAGCAAGACAGTGTTCATGGTGTTTAGTATGCATCAACCTGAGGGGAGGAGTCAGCTTAAGGAAGAAGACTAGTCTCAAGTTTCACTCTGGGAGGGTGCAGTAACCAAGTGAATCTGTGTTGACAGCACCTGCTTACCGAACACTAGCTTTTGACATTTCAGTGATTTGCAACATATAAAACATTTAAGAAGGGCATTAGATTAGCCCAGGGTAGAGATTGAAACTGTGCAAGTAGATGCTCAAGGAGTACCTGTCAACAAGAAGTAAATTTTGTTGTGTGCATTTGCTCCAATAAAAAGTGTTTTGGGGAAAAAAAGCTTTTTGTGTGTGTGTGTGTGTTTGTTTTGTTTTGTTTTGTTTTGTTTTGGTTGAGGGTTTTTTGTTTTGTTTTAGTCTATTTGTTTGGGTTTTTTTATAACAGGATCTGTTTTCCCTTGGTGTATTCTTTCTGTGACTACATATATTGAGCCTTGTTCACCAGTAATTTTGTTCTACACCTGGACCCTTTCTAGACATTGTCCCCAAATTGTACCAGGGGAATTGCAGTAGGAATAATACGAATAAATACACTAATGCCCTGCTTGGGTAAAAGGCTATTGTGCTAAGCCCCTAGGTGGTTTAGCCCCTGGAATTAGGTTTCTATGGCACTGCTGATCAGTTATGGTAAACTTTGTGTCTTTGCACATAAATATAATGTTAATGAGCTGATAATGGCAGGTGTAACCTCCTTAAATTGTCAGAAAATAAATAGGAGAGACGGTTAAAACTGAAGTGCTTGGAAGAGCCTGAAAGAACACCTGTGTTGCAAGTAGGTTGCTTTTCCATTAATATTTAAGTGTATTTTTAAGATAAGGACCACATTATTGACATATATCAAATTGAAAATGACAGATCATCTATAAGCACTGCTCTGAATTTTTATTACTTTTTTATGTGGAGCTGCATTTCATCAGCTTTTGCCAGAGATTTTAGGGATGCATGGGCCATCTGTGAAAGAAATTAATTTTGTCCAACAATACTACAGGCTTAGGGCTTTTTACTTGGAGAAATTTCAGAAAGATTACCCAAAAAAACAGAAGAAAGTTATTCCCCTGTCAAAGATTTCTTAGTACAATTTGTAACCTGGTTTAATTTAAATTCTTATTTTTGGCAAGTTTGACATAAAGTAATTGCTTTGGCTATTTTAGAAAGAGCACCTGTAATTAACCACAAATGAAATCCCTTCTTATTCCAAAACCAGTTCAATTATGAAGCGTCTAACCAGTTCCTCCTTGATTTTCTCCTTGAATAAACATTCTTCTACCAGGTTTATTTCAGTTGGAGCTACCTAGCCTCAGGCAGTTTTCATTCTGTTTCATTATTTCCTTATTATGATTATTTTCCTACTTTGAACAAAGAGAGAGTTGCAATTTTGCTCCAGGTCAGCCTATCACACAGGGTTTTTTAGCTCTATCATACTCCCTCTTAGCTTACGAATTGCTTTGGAAATTGTCACGTCACAAGTTTTCTGTACATTTAATTTTAATGTCAGAAAATGCAATTTTTCCTTTAAAACAATCATTAAACACAACTTTTTGATGAAGCCAATGGGACCAATGAATAATGTTGTAATTTAAATACCAGGCAAGTGACCTATACTCTTGCAAGATAACATACATATATATCTCCACCAGAAATGGCAAATATAATTATTTCTCATGAGCACTCAGAAATATGTTCCTATTCCTGTGATATCTCTTATGATACTATCCATGAATTTCTAATTTTAAATGGTTTTAATCAAGGCCTGGATGATTTAATGTTGTAGACAATATTATAAAAACATTTCTGATACAGTTCCATAGATGTGAAAATACATAAACTTAAAAGATAACTATTACGACTGAAGCAATATATGAAGTTAGCAGCTCAAGATTGTAAGATTATGGTTTGGTTAAACTTGGTATACATATATATATTGTTCCTTGCCCTCCCGTCCTCTCAACTTTGAAGTCATCAATAACCAATATTCTTACTTCATGATTATATGTCTACTCCATCTTTGAATAGTTTTCTATGTAGCCCCATAATAATTCAGATTTTTAGGAAAAAGAAAGATGAGGTGGAAGCCAAGACAGTCAGGATTATTCCTTCCTACAGACAGTCCAGAATCTGGACTAATCTAACTACTAATCTGTTCTAATCTGTTCTAATCTGGACTAATCAATTCTAATCTACCTACCTTCTAATCTACCTGTGATATTTCTAATATAATAAAAGGCTTGGGTAGCTATAAGCAAGAGCAGCTATAAATATGAATCTAAAACTAAATTTTACATTGTCTCTTTCCAGTTGTCGTCTGTACGTCTTTTTCCTTCAAAGACTTTTCTTGAAGAAAAGTGCCATTCTCTTATCAGGTTCTCTCTTGTTGTGATTGTAAAGGGTAATTCTTTAAACAGGTTCATGTCAAAACCGGCAGACTACAATGTTAAGAGCTGAAACCTTCTTTTTTGTTCCCCGTGTTCTGCAAGGGTCTTCTAGTACAGAGCAGTATGTTGTTAATGCAGATTGCCTCGATTTTCCCTGCAGGAGCCTATCAAGTTTCACAAAGCTTGAAGCCCTGCCAACAGGGAATATTACATTTTCAGCAGTTCCTTCCAGATAGCAATGACTGACAAAAGCCAGAATGGTCAAAGCTTTGTGGTTCTTGCATTTAGGAACTTGTTTGTTTGTTCATTTTGTTTCTTGATTTTCATCAAATGTTTTGCTAGATTAAATGACCTTTATTGAATCTATCCACTTCCTGATTGAACAAAAGGTTCCCCTGAACATATTTGTTCCTTTACCATCCTGCAGCCCTACTGATACCCGAGCTCAGTGACCGATACTGTCTATGATCATTTAGCAACTAATTCTAGAAACAGACAAAACAGACATTTTGCCATGTATTCATAAACTCTTTGTTGACAGTGCAGTATTGGTGAGATCTGAGAGTCATGGAATCCCTTCCAGGCTCTGAATAGCAATGTAGTCTTTTCACAAAGCTTAATATACTCTGCCTCTGTCTGAAGCCTTTGCTCATTCACAGCTCCAACTTTCTAGCTGTTTTGTGCAAACGGCTCCAGCACCAGTTCACCAGCTTCTCATTCTATTCCCAGCCCACTCATAGCTGTCATCTCCCTTCTCACCTGTGTCTCAGTCTTTCCTACACTGCATAGCTTCATTTCCTACGACAGAAGTTTTCTTGTCCAGCCTTCCCCAAATTCCTCTGTTTTTCACTTTCCTCCTTTCATGAGCTGCTTGCCTCTCCCTGGGTGTTAGTGTCCTTGTGCAACCAGTCTCAGGCCCCTGATCTGAGCTTCCAGTTTCTCATCACTTCCCCGCTCTGTCTTTTTGAAACTTTTAAGATCGTTTAATGAGTTTTTTAATGACCTGTGAACAATAATGAGGCAAAGTCACCAAATGAGGCGTGTTTTTAGGTCAATTAAAAGATGACCTGGAAGAGAGGATTTCTTTCCTCCTGGACCTACAGGACATTTTTACATTTCTCCTTCAGTGTGATCTCTTGACCAGAGGGAGCCTGGACTAGGACCACAAACTCTTCAAACATGGAATGAGACAAGGTATTTTCCCTGGAAAGCCCTTGCTCTGGATTTATTAATTCTAAGGTGCAAGCTCTTCCTTGCATGCCTTAACTTCACACAGGTGGAACAAGAACACTTTAAACTTAAATAGCCCTCTTCCTCACAATTTTATTTCAATGTAAATCTATTTCCACAATTTGTGATTACTTCATATCTTTCTTAGTTTACTTATAGACTGAAATCTTTTGGAAACATAATTTCTTCCATTGGTCATACATTCTGAACAAGAAGCAATGAAAAAATTAAACCGAGTTCTTAACTGAACAAAACTGCTTAGAATTTAGCTACTTAAATGGATGGACAGAAGACTGGACCATAGTCTTATGAAAGTCAGGGAGAGCCTGTTTATGATTTACAGTACTGGATCACATAGTAAAAGAAAAAAGGAGTAGAGGGCTAGATATCTTCTTGACACTTCATTTACTGTTAAATCAGTGTTTCATGAAAATATTTCCATAGAGTGCTTAAGCATTTGCACTCTAAATTATATCAAGTTTTAATGATGTTTGGGTGGCTCAACATGTTTGATTAACAAAGCTGCTACCTTTTATTACTAGTGCTGGAAATCATCAGAGATTCTGTAATGCTGCTGCTCGAGGCTGCGTGCACATGGAATTGCAGAGGGAGAAAACTGTTTTATCATAAATGAAAACAGTACATGTTTAATTCCACAGCTACTGTGATAAATAGGTTTTTCTGACTTTTTTCTCTTTCCTTTAAGTATATTTAACTAGAACTAAATGCAAATATCAAAGTTTTTATATTGCAGTTGAACAAGTAAATCCTTCCTCTCCCTGTTTCTTCATTCACAGTAAAAAAAAATGCATAAATACATGTCTAGTAGGAAATCATTATTTTTACATCCTACATAATTAATATGCTCTCTTGCCTTTTTATCAGTCATGTAAATTTTGGTAAAATAATTTTAAGTATTACATACCAATTGGCTGTTATGTTTACATCCCTCTTAAATTGATGTAGTTTACCACACTAGATTCAAGGGAAGACAGAACATGTCCTCTATTTCTTCTTAGTTTCCTGATTCTAGTGGTCTTCCTATGACATATATCTAACCCATAGAATACATTCCATGCAGGTCCCTAAAAGTAGCATGAACATAGAAGACAATCTACCCTTTAAGCAGTTTGCCAAACTGAATTTACAGCATGAAAATTTACTAGTGTCAGAAGAAAGAAAAAAAAAAGCAAAGCAAAAACCAACCACCAACAACGAAAGAACAAACAAATAAACAAACAAAAAAACCACACACACACGCAAAAAGAGAAGAACCTTTAAAAGTTCAGTTTGATTTTCTCTTTTTGGTAGAAAGTGATTTGAATACTCAGTGTTGTTAACTGGTGGTCTCATAATATTAAGTGGGGAACAAGGAAGGCAAGGAGAAAAACAAAGTACCCTGAAAAAGTGAATCAAGTTGAAATATTGTTATTTTATCTGTTCTGATTCAGAGGTAAACCCATGATCACAGTCCCCCAGCAGAAGACGACTGGGGAGAAGTAAGGTAAATAAGAAAAAGAAAAAGCCTTTCATGATGCATAATACCACCTTGAATCTCAGCTCCTCACGAGGATGTCTTCTGATTGCTTTCAGGAGAAACCTGGCGCAAAAATAGGGATCATGCTAGAGTCAGTTTCCAGCTTTGGTGAATACTTGCATTTATGGGCAACTCTTTTCACCTTTGCTTCTCACTTAGTTGAACATTTCATCATCCTGTGAGAAATTTACTTTGTTCCGCTTTTGCCTCTCTTTTCCTTCTACAGCACAAACTCTCTCTAAGGTAGAGGGAATCAGGTTTATTGAATTTTTTTTGTCCATGACCATAAATCCTTTTAGAGTTAACACAATCCTGTAATTTTGCATTCCCCAGTGCAAAAGCCACTGTGCTGTTTTTCTTAAGATAAAAGTGGGCCTAAGACTTTCTTTGTACTGTGGCTTGCTAAATCATTACAATAACATCTTTCTGCGCTGTGGAATCAGCCACAGGTGGAGGGAGAAAAGCAGAAGAGACAGTCTTGAGGCTGTGACTTCAAAACAGAAACAGTCTTACAGATTGCCTTATGCCATGCCACTACCAGGTGAAGCTGCCACTGCAGTAGTAACACTCTTTATTTCCTGCACTGCATGTACATATAATGAAATCATAAGCAATGTTACTCATGCTTGCAGTTGAAGTGTTGATAAAAATGTTTCAAGTTTCTGTATGGCCTACATATGACACAAGAAAGCGAGCACATGAGTGTCCAATGCACCATGGATGTTGCACAGGGCTGGGAATTTGGTGGAGGTGAGAGTCAGTCTCGAAGGAAAGGAAGTGCAATATGTGGGAAGAACAACCATCAGAGCAGGAGGAAATTCAGGAAGGAAAAGGCAACATTCATGAAGATCCATGCTGACCTTAACACCTATTTTTTGTAGCAGATAGCTAAGGAGAACATACTATCAAGTATGGAAAGAGATCTGCATTGCTGAGTTTGAAGCTGGTAATGCTTAACCACTGTCACTCTGCTGACTGCAGAGTGGAAGCAGACCATATCTGGAAACACAACAGCCACCTATGTGATTCGAAAAGATGACCTATGTGATTAAAAAGGTGACATCTGTTATTCCTGAGTTCTTGGTTGGCAGTACCATGTGGATGATTGACATAAAGGAGAGGGCAGTCTGCTGATCCTGCTGCTCCTGAAATACTGAAATGAGTTGATCTTTATAGGGACCTGATTACTGGGCACTGTCCCTGCTCTCACAACTATCTGCTAATGATCCGTGAATCCCTCTTGCCCCTTAGAGTAGTAGAATTAGGTTTTTATAAAAGAGAATCCTAGATTTGTTTCTGTTGCATTTCGGAATTATTTTCTCATCCTCATGTGGCTGCTCATTCCAAACAGTAATGTTGGGAATATTCCAATAACAGTTCAATAATGGTCTTTGTTTGAGACTTTCCTGGTTCTGTATTGCTTCTGCTCCTTGGATCACGGAAGTATTCCGTGCTATTCCTTTACGTAACTGGAGGTATAAATAAAGCCAGCAGGAGGGACGTCGCTCTCTTCCTTTTCCGGCGAGGTTCGAGAACAGTGGGTCCCTGTCTCGGTCTGGCTTATCTGGAGCTGAGGCCTACAGTGACTGCTGTTATCTGTCATGCGTGAGGGGAGAGTGCTGGGCCGTGTCTAGCCATCCTGCTTGTTCAAAGGGAAGTGGTGAGATTTTGCTAATTTACCTTCAGTTGGCTGGTTGACTTGTTTGGTCTTTGCCCCTTTTTGTCCTTTTCCCTTCTCCCTCCCCCTCTTCCCTTTTGGGGAGCTGTTTGGAATTTCTGGAGTTGTGGTGTATAGTATTCTCATTGTTTATACCTGTCTCATATGAAAAATATATATATATATTTGCTATAGCTTTGGCTGCTTAGGTAGTTTTTTTTCTTCCCTCTCTGGGAAGCAGGTCCTTGTTGTCGGGTTTTGGGGACTTGGCGGGAAGCCAGCTCGAAACTTGTGCAACATGTGTTGCCAGTGAGGGATATTGAACACTCTAGAGCTCGGTCAAACCCACTGCCCCTGTCCTTGACCAGTTTGAAGGGTGGTGGTTAGAATCAGGAGAATGTGCATGGGTCTAGTGCAGCATGACCCTTGTTAGATGATGGTGTCATGCCTTTGGGTAGGGAAAGAATGGCAAGGTCTGTGCTGAAAAAAAGTGCACAATAGCCAAGAACAAGGCAAAAGATCTGTGGCAATATATCAAAGGTGGTCTTATTCCAGCATGTGTTCAAATGATAATAAAAGCAAAGCCCCAAATTGGCATGAATGGAAGGACAAAAGCGCTGAGAGAAAATAGGTTTTGGAACAAAGAAGTGGAAAGGAAAAAAAGAAACAAGCAAAGAGACTTGAAGACTAAATGTGGAAAGGAAGGCTGTCTTTGTCATGTTGGAATGGAGTTGGCATAAAACGGGTCAAAGCAGAGATTTTTGACACATCTAAACCAGCATAGTGAGATTACAACTGATTGATTCTATTTACAGTGAGTCTGTGGTGGTTTAGATCCAATACCAGGAGCCACAAACTGTATTCTTGTTGAACCCCATCCTATGATAAAATGTTTAAGTTTGTTGTTAAGAAATGTGACGCACTAAGGAGCACTTCATCCCCTATTTGATTATTGTACCTTTCTAAAAATTACCTTGAGTATTGCCAAATGATTTTGCTGTTATTTGTTGGTATTTGTTGAATACCTTCAATAAATACTTTAACAATGCAATTATAAAAAACTTCTTTTATGATGTGCCAACCACAACTGCACTGTCTGTGCTTTAACTAGCTTACAGTTTTCCTCTATAGGAGAATAACAAATGACTTTCAGAACAAAGCAAAACCAAAGAAACAAAAATTATAAACCCGAGTTTTAATGTATTCAAAGATTTATGAACTGTGTTAATCAAAAATATGAATGCAATGAAAAAACCCTTCAACATTATTGTTTTCATTTTCTTAATTAATTCTAGTCTGAAATGACTTATGTTTTAAGAAATAAGCCATTCCTAGATGATAGGATGTTTATTAGCATCCTGTAACCTTGTTCTCTGCACATCTTACCATGGATGTAATTTTTAAACACATATTAGAGGATGAGATTAAGCACCATTTGAAATAGGCTTTGACCTGAGATGAGTTCTGAGGCTACTGCTGAGTTAAAGGGGCTTTTGTTATCTTAGATGACATGGCTAAACCCAAACTTTCTACACCTGCAAGTGACACTGTAGAAAGTCAAGACTTAAACACTTTCCGGCTATTTTATTTGCTGCTAGAAGATGCTAAAGGTCAGCTCTGCACCCTTGCTAGTGCTCCCTAAGGGTGATGGAGGGAGCTTTCTTCAGTTTAGTATTGAGAGTACTCTTCAAGGATGTACTTCATGGCAAAAGGGATGTTCCTACACGATACAGTTTCCCTACCTCAATGTTTCTTGTGACTTCAAGCATTAAAGATAGTCGGGTTTGCTCCTTGAAGGTTTTTGATGATGCCTGTCCCAAGAGCAGACACATCCTGGAGGCAGCTTGAGTTAAAAAACCATGAATTAATTCTGTGGTGACTCAAAGTTCAGCTTTTGCTGAGACAATTCTTGCAGGCCCTGTGGAAAACTGTTCAAGGACTTGCTTTTTTTCAGATATGATACTCAGGATGTGTCCTTACCAATAACTCTCTCTATTAATTTAAATAAAAGCAAGCTGCAACAAGATTTTTTTTTCACATTTGAATGTGCTTCTGTCTTTATTATGTTAATACAGGTAACATTTGCAAAGTCTTCCTCCTTTCGAAGGAAGCATTTTGAAAAACTGACAGACATGTTCCCTCTCAGTGGAGGAATGGAAGAATAAGGACAAAATAGAGAGTTTGGAATAAGAGTGTGTAAATTGGTGTCACTAGAAACAGACATTTTAATATTTTATATTAACAGACATATATTTAACAGTTAGTTGTTGTGGGTTTTTTTCTGGGATGTATCCTTATAAAAAAAATTGACTAGACAGAAAGAAATTCAACCCAAAATGTACCAAGAGACATGTTAAAACTATGATCTGCATGTTTTGTTTCAGCTTTGCCTAAAGATTTGTATTATTCTGAAAAATGTCCAGCAGGAAGATGCATGGGAATTTCAATACACCTTTAGCCTCTTCATGTGTTTAATAGTAACTTGCATCCAGTGAAGAATGTATTAGATGCATATTCTTTTTTCTCTTCAAATTGCTTTGTAATTCTTCTATGACACTCCTACTTCATTATTGTAGGACAATTTCTGTTTTGAACCGATATTGCCGAAAGAATAATTTGGCACTCTGTTTATAGTATGCCTGAGCCTGTGGATATGAAGAGCAGAAAATGCTCCATATATTTTTTTCACTCTAACTGCTCCTACTTGTAGGAGGTTTGCAATTAACTTTGATACAGATTTACAGAATGTACGTGGGGGTTCTGTACTACTTAGATGAAAGTCTGTATTTTATAC
>NW_016690248.1:3319605-3370701 GCF_001604755.1 Lepidothrix coronata | reverse complement strand
TTTGCCATGGCAAAGCAAACTTTTTGCAACAAGTGAAGGAGCTGGGAATCTCCACTCCTCTTATTCTGGTTATCTTTTGTACTATTTGTGAACAGAAGAAGGAAGGTGTTTTTAGAGCACATT
Source organism: Lepidothrix coronata (assembly GCF_001604755.1). NCBI lineage: Eukaryota > Metazoa > Chordata > Aves > Passeriformes > Pipridae > Lepidothrix > Lepidothrix coronata. The sequence continues at coordinate 3,370,578 of NW_016690248.1, read as the reverse complement.
TCAGTTATCTGACTCATTTATCATTAAACTGAGCTTTCTCTACTTTCTAGTGACTAAAGAGTTACTCACATTAACTAAAGAGTTCAGGCTTCTACATTTCAGTATTTGATCCCAGGCCAGCACCAGGGAAATGTTCTATTAACTTCAGTAGGCTATTGAAGTTATAAATCACTCTCTTCAGAAGCTGTCTTACTATGAGCTTTGTGAGGCACTTTTGCAACAAGATGAGCAACTGCTGGATTTGCAGGGCAATATAAAAGTTTTGATTCCCATAAATGTCAGTCAAACTTGCAACCAATATAGGAAAACACTTTAACAGACCAGAAATACTATTAGTAATGGTCTATTAATTTATTATATTTCTTACCTGAGTGGCTAAAGACAAAGTTATCAGACTCTATTATATGAATTGCTGTTAAAACTAAAAATTGAAATTTCTCTTAGAAAAGTTGTGAGTTTTTCAAAATATGCATTCTGATAGATTGCTATTTGACATGTGAATATCTTTCAAAAGTCAATACTGTTGATTATTTCTGCTAAAATGGGATTTGGTTTTTTCCAAATACTGTATCAGAGATAAAACTCTGTCAACAAAAAGATTATTGCTAAATCTTCTCATAAACAGACTAATTTTATGTTTTCACATAAATTGGTATTTACTGTCAAAAAATAAGTCCTATGCTATTCCATCATTCTGTAGATGACTGCAGAGGCAAAGAACCTATAGTATTATTCTGTTCTTCTGAAAGAAGCCAAAGAATGAGAGAGTCAATTCATATCCAGGCTGTGTATATGTGTATAGGTGCTGCACGCAAAGTAATTTTAAACAGTAGGAACCTTCTGGATTTAAAGGTGTTATTGGAGTTATATTTCACAATGAACTATGAAAAATGAACGGGGAAAATATGAATTCATTATATATGTTACGAGTCAGTTCCGTGGGTCAGTACTAGGCGTTATTTTCAAGTACTGAGTAGTGTTTTCAACCTATTTAAAGTCCTAAATGAGATTTTATGGTCTTGTACTGGATATGATGGATTTCATTATGGAAAAAAAAAATGTGGAGAAAGCTGCACATAAGAAAGAAAAGTTGAATGAAAATGAAGTTATGAGTGCTGTATGGTGTGCTTGTTTGCCTGTGTAATGGTAGCCAGAAGAGTTATCTTCATCTTTGCAGCTAGAGAGTCGGTCAAGAAGGGCTTTGAAGGGTGCATTCCTGGTACCTGCTAGTTTGACTATGCTGGAGCTGCTGGGAATGGGAGCCCATGGGAGTAGAAGATGCACAAGGACTCTGAGAAGTTGTATGTGTGTGTTTGTGTAGGAAAGGGGAGAAAGCAAAAAGGAGTGTGATGGGGACAGGAAACTCTGGTGAAAGGTGACATGTCAGACATCAGCTGTCCCTGTATGGTTCTGTCTACTACCTATGAAAATAAACTTATACTCAGCCTCAAGACTCAACACAGGATTTAAGAAACACAGGATTTTAGCAGCATTTCTAACTTCTTAGAATTGTTTTCTAAATGACAGAAACAGATTTTTGAAAGCACAAACCTGATTTAATGAACCTTGGGAACAAATGCAAGCACAGTTAGTGAACTTGCAAGGTCTAAAATTCAGATCATAAATTTCAAGAACCCAAAGAAAGCTACAAGGATACTTTCATTGACCTGATACAAAGGAATCAAAAACAACCATGAAAATGAGTTATATCTGGAAGTCTCTAAAGGCCAGGGGAGGTGTGAGCTGAAGAGATGGAGAGTAGAGTAATGGTGAATTCCTTTAACAAAAGCATTTTCTGTTCTACCTCTTTGGGGAGTGTTAACCAGACTTTTTCCACACTCAGCTAACAAACACAGAAGAATATTGTCTAGCACCAGGGGAAAGCAGGTTTTGAGACACTGGAATTCAGCTGCCACTCCACTTGTGCCAGGTTAAGAAAAAAAAAGGGCAGATTCTCCTTCTTCTCTTCTGTACTCACATTAGGAGTCAGGCATGACAGGATAAAGAGAGGTGGGGACAGTATTTGGAAGAGGAGGGGACACCATCTGAAATCACAGGAGCCCAGAGCAGATATCTGCTGAGGGCTGTAAACCAAAGCCTAACCATCAAAGCAATTGAGATTATATGATACCCTGGGTGAAGAGGCAAAGCTCCTGCAATGCCAGGCAAGTGAAAATAAGACACCGTTTTCAAACGACACGTTGCATTTTTCTGAGTCTCCATCCATCTGCTTGAGGATGCCATCTGGTTAAAGACAGTCTGTGCAGCACAGTCAGCTGAGGTAGCTGGATCCCAATGAATTAAACATTTGAGAAAAAAATTCCCCAAATTCTCATTTGTCCTGAGAAGAACACACAGATGACAAGCGCTCTGTGATGTGTCATCAGGACTCAGAGGGATGTTAAAAATATCAATGACTTTAAAACCCAAACGTTTTATAAATATTCATTAAATAAATGTCTTCAGATGAGTTAGCTGGTACATGAGAGAGTGTGACTGAATCAGATCATTAAAAACAAATATGCACAGACACAACCACATTCAGCACATTGGGATTTGTGCATTTTTTCCCACTCATCGTCAAGACCATGAGAGCACCAACAGGCTCCAACAGGCTCTGATCAGCCTGTGACCATTCTGCCCTGCCACTCCTCCTGCAACCCTTCCTCAAGCTGAGGGGCTCAGCTGCCTGCTGCCAACCCTGACCTTGCCTTGGCAGTCTGATGGCTGGGCTGAGTGGTGATCCTGCTCCATGAACATGGACCTATTGGGTGATGACTGGACTGCTGACTAGCCCTGGACTGGCACTGGTCAGTCTGGTTCATCTTGTGTGGGTACTTCTTGTGGGCTCTCTGCATCTACAGATAAGTGATCTGGGAGCATTTAACACCAAAAAGTAAGCAGAGGTGACTATTTTGACATGCTTTCTCAAGTCAGCTGTTCTTTGCTCATCTAGTAGAAGAGCTAGGCACATGAGCATCATTTCCTCTGTATAAATCTCTGAGAGTGTGTTGACCTTCTTTTTGTTTTTTTTTCTTGTCTTTGCTTTTGTTTCCCCCTCAAGTTTATTTGGAAGGTTAGGACTCAGAAACCTGAAACACACACAGAATGCTTTTAAGGATGATGTTCTCCCTCTCTCTCCTGTTGCCAAGGTCACCTTTCCTTTGGCTAATTCGCAATTTTAAAATCTGAGAATTTCCTCCTTACATGCAGTTTGTCCTTTTTTCACGGCTGAATGCCAGGTGGCTTAGTATTCCCTCTACTTTAACTATCTTTGTCAGCCTTTTTTGACATTTTAGCAAGAGAAGTGGTCTTGCTATGGTATCTGAGTATCTCGCCAACAGGGGAATTTTTCAGTACTTGTGAATTATTTGGTATTACCTGACAGTGAAGGCTTACTTAGGATGTAAGATAAAGGTTCATGACCATAGCACCAGCACAGCGATTTTGCTGTTCATTCCATGTAATCACCATATGCAGTAGGTACTTATTTTGTTGTGTTTGTATCTTAGAATGAAATTTAAAAAAAAATCCTCAGGAAAGAAACTGTATACCTCGTACAGACAGCAGTGAAGACTTCGCCTCGTTGGCAGATTATTGTAAAAAATGTTAGTCTTGCAAGCATGAAGCACACCACTGTGGCAATGCTTTAAGCCATTGCTGGTTCAACACAAGACATGACAATCTTTCTCATCTTGCTTATTTCAGAAATACACTCTGTACCAGACGGCTTGCTACTTATGTACCACTGAAATTGTCATAGATTGGCATAAAGGTTATTTAGATGTCTGAAAAAGGTTTGGAAAGACTGAAAAACTGTCAAATAACAGAACTCTGATGAACAGTAAATCTAGTAATTCTGCAGTGAAAACGACTACCAAGACAGGACTTGAAGCAAATGCTGGAAGAGCAGCAGTGTGTTGCCGTGTGGCCAGCGTGACCTCTTTATTATAGCCAGAACATGGCTGAAGAGAAGCTGAAAAAGAGATCAACAAACTAGACACAGGAAGGTAGCACTGCAGCAGCTCTCACATTATGTAGATGAACATCTAATTTAGTGAGAAATAATACTGTCATAAATGAGCAGAAAGGTGTAAGTCAGAAGCCAAAAAAGAAGTTAGGGTTTTGAATCCATCTCCTGTTACTGCAGGACTGCTCCCTGCAGTACATTTTCTCATGCTTTGCCCAGTCTGCTTTTAAATGCCCTCTCTAATAGCAGTTTTCATAATTTCCCTTGGGAGGAAGAGATGATGTTTAGTGCCTCTCTTTGTCAGAAAGCTGCTTTTGGTATCCTGCCTGCTTCCCTTTTCCTAACTCCATCTCATTAGTCCAAATGATCCCCTGTGCAGCACTCTGAACAATGCTGCTCTTCCTTTCTGTCCTGAGTCTGCAAAGGGGTGGTTGTGAAGGAACAAGATTTGGGATGGGAGAGGTTTCAGGCGTGGAGAAAAACACACAGCAATTGACAGGACTTTATTATATGGACCTTACAGGGGCTGTGTTTTGGGTTTGTGCTGGAAATAGTGTTGCTAATACAGGGATGTTTGCGTTATGGCTGAGCAGTGCTTGCACAGATTCAAGACCTTTTCTGCTCCTAACCCCACCCCATCAGCGAGGAGGCGGGGGGGGGGGGGCGAGGGGTGGGGTGGAACAAGGATTTGGGAGGGGACACAGCCAGAACATCTGACCCCAACTCGCCGCAGGGATATCCTAGACCGTATGGAATCATGCTTGGCATATAAAGCTGGGGGAAAAAGGAGGAAGCAGGGGGATATTCCTAGTGATGGTGTTTGTCTTCTCAAGTCACTGTTGCTTGTGAGGGAGCCCGGCTGTCCTTGAGATGGCTGAACACCTGCCTAACCATAGGAAGGAGTGAATGAACTCCTTGTTTTGCTTTGCTTTTGTGCACAGCTTTTGCTTTGCCTATTAAACTGTCTTTATCTCAAAGCATGAGTTTTCTCACTCTTCCAAATCTCTTCCCCATCCCACCACAGAAAGTGAGTGAGCGGCTGCATGGAGCTGAGATGCCACTGGGGTTAAACCACATATGCAGACACTTTAATGGTATTTTGTACGTGACTGTTATCTGCCAACACCTGATTTAATTTATGGGAAATTTGCATTCCTGAGAAACTTAAAGACTACAAGGCTTTGTGTCCATAACAGAACTTTTAGGTATGTGCTGTTTGCAACATTTTGTTCTGCTAAACCACCAGCTCAAAATATTCACTAAAGCTTTAATGACTCTTCATTATAAAAATTGCTATCCAATCCTGAGAATACATTGCCGATGTTAGTCGGTGGGCCATGACCCAACAGCAGTAGTTTCAAAGATTTATAATTTTTTATCATTAATATTATTCACAGTGTTTCCAAAATAATAGCTTAGCTTTTTGCTTACATTTTGAAAAAAATATATATATGGGATTTTTCAAAAATTTACCACCAGTTAAGCAGAAGGTCACTTCTAGCAGGTTCCCTCAGCAGCTGTGAGAATTACCAAACTGTAATCACAGAGATGACTGCAGAGTCATGTATACAGTTTAGATATTGTGTGAATTTTATGAGAATTTATCCAGTTCATGTAATGTATTCTGTTTAAATATCTTTTTAATATATATATATTGGTGCTATTATAAGAAACAACAAGATTTCTGAAGAAATAAAATAAGCATGACTGGATTTTAATTACAGTCAGTTGGCAGAGTCACTAGCAAGGGCATTTACCAACTGAAAAAATAAAGAGTGCCTTTGAAACATTAAAAGAAATATTAAACCTGTGGCTGAATGGTTAACTAGTGTTTAAAGAATCTAATTTCACCAACCTACCATTTTATCTTTAATTTATGGTGAAAATGCATTCAATGCAAATAAACTTAGATGAGGAATGAGAATCATATTGTAACTTCAAGTATATAACCAACAGCCATATCAACTTAGTATTTATTCCTTAGTTTGTGAAATTACTACTAGAGTAGAGAAGAAGTTATAAAAAATCTAGATAAAGTCAATGTTTTTGAAGTCTGCACTTTACAGATTTTAATATGAACATTGGTACACATTGAAATCAATTTGCATTCAAATGAAAGAAAAATTGGAATAAATATTTTTAAATAATATGATTTCCAGAAAAAGCTCTACCATTTGTTCAATTCTTACCTGCAGAGGTTTTCACAATTTCTGAAGTATTTCTGAGACCCATAAAGTCAAATTGATAGAGTCTCCAAGATTTCTGGTCAGCAGCCTCCACTGAGTTTTTCCTCCATCTGTAAATCATTTCCTCTTTAGGGTAGCCATCTAGAAATTAATATGTATGTACATGAATATATTGCATTTCATAAAAGAAGGTATTGCAAAACAGTATCAGTTCACTGTTTCACTGCTATTTGGGAACACCTAAATTTCTGATCTAATTATCAGTGAGTTAAGTGGTATAATTCAGCTCGAGTTGTGCAGCACACAAAAATAGTCATAATACTGGCAAGCCTGTGATTTTTCACAATCACTGTTTTTTTGATAATGGATAAAATGGTTGGTTCCATCAGAAGCAGATCTCTTTAGAGATGCATTTGATCGTACTAATTTGAGGTCCAGACACAGAAGTATACTGCTTTACATAGGCTCTGAAGAAGCTGTGCAAATCAATAGATCGCAAAAAAAGGGGAGTCTCAGTGTAAGATATGAACAATTGAAAAGAACTCATTGTTTTGAGAGTTGCAATAGTTCTAATGTGGAGTGTGCTACTGTACTTCTGAAAGTAACTTCATACAATGCAAAAAAAGCAAAATTTTAATTAACGTGGGAATTGTAAAGCGATTATGCCACCATATTACTTCTAAAGTCTTTGTATTTAATGAGTCATCACCTGATTTCTACAGCTGAAATAGCTTCTGAAAGTCCTTATCAGCTTAGCATTCAGTGGTCATAATTAATCTTCATGCCAATATTTAATTTCTTTTTTGTTAGAGAATGGCATTTTCCAATAGGAGTACAACAACAAATCTTCAACCAGTCCAAAACATAATAATAAACCATCTAGAAAACAGCATGCCTATTCTAGCTAAAACTAGATTGTTCTCTAATGCATAGCACAATCAATTTTTATTCATCTAATTAATAGAGTAGATGTAGATTATAAGGGAAATTAAAAGCCTAACAACAACAATAGATGGTTAATATAACTGTCTCATCAGTAATTTTTTTTTCCCATTGGATACTGATAAATTTTTATTTTTGCATTGCAAAACAACTTCTCTGGTCATGGTGCTATTTCCTTGATGAGTGTCTTCTTAATCTTGTTTAAGGTTCCACCCTGCTGGGGTACTGCTGTAAGGTGTGCATGGCCTTATTTATCCTTCTCACTAACATGGCAAGAAGAATACCCACAAGCCCCTTAGCTCTAATCTGTAGAAAATGACTTTGTGTTAATTCAAAATGTCACATTTGTATATTTTCCATCTATGTAAATAAAGAAATAACTCATGAAGGACCTAACTGAGTAACAAACACTGTTCTCCTTGAAAACTCTTGCTGCCAAGCAGATTTCACAGCCAATTCTGCTGTGACAGTCTGTGAGATTGACCTAAAGGTTAATTTTTTTTTGGCTGGCAGATTATGTCAGAGGACACAGTGATACAGTAAAAGAAGTCAAGCTTTGCAGGGCCTCTGAGCCTTAGCCCTGCATCATCTGAAATCTTGAGTCTGGCTCCTATTTGACTGAGCCTTCTGATCACATTTTTTCTTCCGAGTAATAAGCAATAAGACAAGAGGAAATGGCCTTAAGTTGCACTGGGGATGATGGGGTTAGATTGAACACTAGGAAACATTTATTCATGGAAAGGGTTTTCAAGCACTGAAAAGCTGCCTAGGGAAACGTTTGAGACACCATCCCTGGAGGTATTTAAAAGATGTAAAAGTACGTAGATGTGTCACTTAGGGACATGGCTTAGGAGCAGGCATGGCAGAGCATTTTTTATTTGGTTGGACTTGATGTTCTTAGAGGTCTTTTCCAACTTAAATGATCCTATGATTCTATTTCTGACTGAATAATGTCTCCCTCTAATGGAAAGCTCTACATTTTTCATCAGGAGCCTTCTCAAATTTGCTTCATCCGTGGGGCTGCTGATATCTTTCCCCTGCAGTTCAGAAGGGAAAAAGAAGCATCAGATGGCCTCCTTGGTGTGCTGTGGCTGCCCTGCACTCATGCCGAGCGATGGTGCCCAAACCGCCCTTTCCCCACAAGGCAGTATCAGTACCACACAGGGGGCTGCCATGCCATTTGAGTCTTAATCCTACCTCCTGATTTGCCTCCTGATGTGAAGAGAAGGAAACTCTTGCCCTGTTGCACCAGCTCCTGCTGCAGAACTTGGGGCCCCAAGTGTTAATTTGCAGGTTTTATCACAGGCAGTAAATCGAGTTCCTTTTCTCAGATAAACTTCACCATAATCATTGCCAGTAAAAATATTTCAAATATCTTGGAAGTAACAAAGATTTTATCTTTTTAATAAATTTATTTTAAATTTATGTAAAATGATCTTTTTATATTTTTTTTCCCCAAATTTCACTGAAAAAGTTGTGCCAGTTAACCTTGAATTCAATTTCTTTCTGATTTTTTTTGCTTTCCTTTCATCCCATAGCCGCCCCACCAAAAGAAATCCATTACAATGTCAGTATGCTTGAAAGCTGGCTATCAATGAGAGTTGTTTTAACCTGTTAAATAACTGCTAATTTGTTCTGCTCCGGTGCCAGGTGACTTCACTTTTCAATTAATTTAAAAGAAAAATAACTTTTATGGAATAGTAACACATTTACATTCATTTCCATTTCATGTCCATTTGTTTAACATGCAGAAAGAACTATCCATGATGGTTCTTTTTTCAGTGATATTCGGTTCTTTTTTCAGTGATATTCTATATTTCTTATACACAGTCCAATTGTTTCTAGCCCTTTAAATATTTCATTGTAGAAAATATCAGAACTGCAGACTTCAGTATTTCCACAAGAAAATGCAACCTCTCTTGTTCAGTTCTCAACACAACTAAATGTGCTATCTGTAGAAATGTCTGCTTTCTTTCATTTTCCCAGCATGACAAATGACAGTAAATTACCTTAAATTCCAGACCTTGTGGCTTTAAGTCATCCATGATGAACATAATTCTATCAAGTCTGTTTACCCTGTCAGGTTGCTTCAGGTTATATAAGAATATTCATACTGCAACAGGGCAAGTCTCCTCCTGGAGACTTTCCAGCAGGTGCCAGTAAGATGGCAAGGGGGATGTCATGGGAAGAAGACAACAAAATGTGTATTCTGTGTTACAGCCATCCAAGTTCTGGCAACCTGCAACTCAGGATCTTCTCTACCAAAGTCAACAACTTCATTTTCCCTTCCAGAATTTTACTTGATTAAATTCTTCTAATTTTTAGTCCAATGGTTATTTTCCAGGCTGTGCTATAGCTTTTTAAATACAATATCAAAGACTTTTAGAGAACACTTTGACCATTTGGTTTTTTGTCAGATTGGTACTACATGTTTTTGTAAAATCAGGTCAAGAATAAATTTGATTTTTATTTAAGAGCCCGGGAGAAAGTATCCATGTAATAACTCTTGTTTATTTCCACCAAACATACTTAATGACTTTGATTTTCTACTTTTTGCTGTTTTGGAGGTGAGTGTATTATAACAGAAAGTCAAATTGTCATGAAAACCTTTGAGATTCTCTGGATTTTGTTTTATTTCCCCTTTATTTTTTGAATAATTGAACTCACCTTACCACATCTTCTCACATCACCACCCTATGACTCGGAATTGAGAGGTTAAAAATATTTAAACTTCATTCTTCATATTCATACTGCTTCACTTTCTAGGGAGACTGATTTGTGCAGAAGCTTCCACCAAACTGCTGAAAAAATGGTTAAGACCAGAAAGATCTCCAGGCTGGATGAGAGGCATATGCAACTATAAGTTAGCTGTGAGAATTGGTGTCAAGCGCCCCTGAAGCATGGCTGCTACAGGAATCAACACTGATGAAAAATCACCAACTTCTGTAATATGACCAATGATGCCTGTTAGTGCATACTGCCTCTAACCTTGATTTCCCCAATGCTGTTGTTGGCCTGGGCATCTTAGATCAATGCTTGATATCTTTGTTTCACTTTCTGTTGTGTGATAATGGATCTATTTTAGGAAGTGAGTAGAGCTATGGAAAGATAGCCAAAAAGGGATCATGTCAAAAAAGGACACAGACCACTTTAAGAGTTAAAAAGCTTTCCTTAGAAAAGTGTCCAAGACATGGAAAGACAGAAAGGCATAGAAAAAAATTAACTTCTTTCATCTCTTCAGACATCTTTTCCCTACTCCGTGAAAAAAGCTTATTTTACTCCTGGTTCCCCACACTTTGTATTCACATATAACACAGGTAGACCCAGCAGAAGGAACACAACTAGAAAAGTCCTCTCTCCTTCTTAGCCTTGCAAAAACTTGTATGCTGAGAGTATGCAATGAGGAGTTAATGAAAGCAGCAGCAAAGCTGAAAATGTGGGGGAAGCAGGCAAGAAAGGATTGGTTCTGTTAATTATCTGCCAGGGACTGATACTTGTGCCAGCAGTATATATTTGAAAGACATAGCCAGATTCTGGGAAGGTTTTGCTTTTCCAGGGGTGTTAGATATACACTCGAAGTCAGGGAAAAGCGTGATCTGAAAGACAAGCTTTTGCCATCAGTAAGTGGTTGAAGTTTACATCACAAGCATGGAGGGAGCACTGTAGATTCAACTGTTGTCAGTGAAGGTGGTCAGTATAGGGAGGATGCTCTACTCCAATTAGAGGCAGGGAATGAGCAGCCCTTTACAGCTTACAGCCAGATGCTTTCAGAAACACTTTGCCTTCTTGAATACTACCTTGTTAACTCTTCTTCAGGCTAATTGGGAGACCTCTGTCAACACAGTCTTGGTCAGAACAGGATAATGAAGTCCAGAAATGCACCTTTCTCTGGCACCGTGTTTTGGATCACAAATCATATGCTTCCACAAAATCTGTCCGGGCTCTTTCTCTTGTTAGCAGTCTTTATGATTGCTTCTTTGTTGGCAAACAAACTGCATTTTAATCCAAACTTCTCAACGTTTGGAGGAAAAGGTTTCCTCAGTGATCTATTCCTGCATCTATTTAATCTCAGAAGGCTTTTAAGCAGGACATCCTGGAAGTTCTACTCTTAAAACTGGTATTATCTTCAAATGCATGATATTATGTATTTATTAAGCACAACTGGATGGCAGACAAAGCAGTTTCAGTTCAATTAGTTTAAAATAAAACAAATTAAAAAATAGGGTATATAGACAATTCATTATGTCTTTTCAGCAGGAAGCCTTCAGGGTAGACTGAAGCAGAAGTAGGGAAAGACAATGGAGATTTTTAATAGTTTACTTAAGACCTATGGATACCTACACTATAATTGAATGCATATTGAGTTCTCTCTGTTCACTAATGAAGGTGACTAGCTTTTTTCTAACTCAGTGATGTTTTTAAAAAATACAAGAAAAGAAAAATGATGAAGTATTTTAAAAGGCAGGTATGATAATAATAATTCGAAAAAAAAGTTAAATGTGAATGTTGTAAAGATAGCTTTGAATCCTAAATTGATTTATTTCAGCAATAGTAGATAATTGCACTTAGGTGATAACTACAGCAATTAGAAACAGTATTCTTTGCCCTGTTTGCTTGCATCAGTAATTGACACCTTATTAACAGTACATTAGCTTATGAAAAAAAATCAACCAACATTACCATGACTGCAGAATAATGAATCTAACACTGCCCTGAAGTTAAAGGATATATGTCCCATTATAGATAGTTTTTCTACTCAAAAATATACTTTAATATGACTGTGATATCACTTTGACAAAAACTAGACAATCCAGTCACCATCATCAACAGTAATGCTTAATTATCCTTTACCTGAGACTAATTCTGTTTTTTGATAGAAGTGTAGGATGCTGATGTGATTTACTGATAAACTACATGACATCAATTCTTCTATTGGGCCTTCAAAACAGAAAGGAGCAAAAGAGAAGTGTTGCTGTCATAGAAATAATTCCCAAAAGAAGGATTTTCTGTGAACCAACCCTTGTAAGAGGTAAAAATTTTCTAGCTATTCATAGACAAAATAAAATTTTGGCTCAGAGAAAATGCAGAAGAGAATAAAAAGGTGAAAATGAGAAGGGAAAGAAGGCAGAGTGGAATGAACAGAATTAGATTGAAAAGAGAGAAGTTTTCCCTTGAAGACATTTTGAGATGTGGCTTTTCAATGTACTCACTTTCTGTTAAAATCTAACAGATACTTCTCACATAGGGGTGCAAAGATTTTGTCACACACAGCCCTTGTAGGAAAAAAATCCCTGTTCCAGTATCAGATCCTAAAGGATAGGTGGAGTAACTTGAAATTGCACTAAGAAGATAAGGCAATTCTGCTGCATCATCACACTTTTATGCTCTGTCCTTATGATTGCCAAACAATTTCCATTTTGACACATTTGTGAGCAGTACCAAGAGATTTGGTTTTGGAAATTGGCTGGGTTTATCATATATTGTCCCATAATTACACTTTTCTATTGTTTTGCAAATGCCTTCACCTTTCTGAAAAAAACTCACCAAAACTAAAACAAAAAAAGTCTCATAGCCTGTATTAATGTTTTGCTATGAATTTTTATTTATATACTTATTTTTAATGATTGCTAACACTTTTATTTAGAAAGCAATTTTCAGAAGCCTCATGTGCAACAATTGCTTTTGCCTATCTGCTTGCATTGTTCTGGCCAGCTGATTCTTTTATAAATTAATCCACTGGTAACTAGAACACCTGATAAATGTTCAGATTCCTCTGATTTAGGCACATTCCATCCCCATTTCTAATATCATTAACATTAAATGGTTTGATCTCACTCCTAGCTTATAAATTGTATCTTTTTCCAAGGAGAGAATTCTTGCATGGATCAGAGTACTGAGGTATGGCAAATATGGGTACTGAAAGAAATGAGGCTGCCACCACACAAAGTTCGATTTTGGGATTTTGTCTGCCAATCTTTCCAGTGTTTCCCTTTTATTAGGGTTCCTTTGTAAACAGCACCCGGTGTTTGTCTTTTGTTAACTGGAATTCCCAAGATCGTCCCAAACCAGTGCCTTGATCCCACACATTCACACTCACATCATATGGTGGCTGTGTTCAGCCATGGGAGAAAAACCATGCTATCATGTAGACTGTTCAAAGTGGTTTTCACTTTGAGAACACAGCACTCTCTTTATCAAAAACACCAGTCAAGGCCAAAACACTCCTTTCAGATCCTAATTAACTGAATGCTGGCTTAACTTGTTCCCACACTGAGGACATACAGAGCAAGCTTGCCTAACCTTACACAGTCCTCCTTATGCTTTTTATGGAATGGATACTTCACCCCAACCTCCTGTTCTGTTATGAATGGAACAACAACCCCAACCTCCTGTTCTGTTATGAATGGAACAACGCTGAAGATTTTACCCCAGGTTTTCTGCAATACCAATACTTTGCAGAGAAGAATGAAAATCCTGAAAGTGGTTTTCCTAGCTTAAGTTCTTTTCTGATCTGAATTATTCTGGAATATGTAATTGTTCTATTCTCCCTGTATTTAGAAGTTTTCTGCTTATAAAGAAATATACAAGTAAGAGACAGAATTCAGTTTTCTAGCTCACTGTACTGATTTTCCATAGCTAACATAGCTATTCGATAATGAACTTGTGATGCTTCACAAATGTCTGTCTTTACAGACAAAGAATAGACATTATTCATAATGTAGTTCAGAAAATTTTTGATAATGTAGAGCAAATGTCACATTTCTACTGGCTGCAAGACTGGAGATGGTGATTCCAGGTAGAAGGAAATTTTCAGAAATGCATGGCCAAGGGATGGCTTTTGAGAGTCTGCTGGAATCTTGTGCTGCTGTTTTGTTCTGCCCTAGATCTTATATGCCACAGCCAGCTCTGCATAGACATGGGAGGCTTCACCTGAGCAAATCCTGTTTTCCATAGGATTTGGGGTGAGATTCAAACAGATGGCAATCTCATCCCATCTCATCTCATCCCATCTCATCTCATCTCATCTCCCTTTGTTTGCATGGACCTACAACTCCTTTCTTTTGCACATGCCCTAAAACGATTGAATGATGCTGAGAATTCAAGAGCTATGTACTACTGCTGAGAGATCAGCCTCATCATTGTAAAGCTCAAAATGTAAATTGAGTTCTTTAGCAGAAAACAAACAACTAAAAATGAATATTTTAGCAGCTAAAATATTGTGCTCGGCTGACCGCATGAGCTCAAGTGAGAAGAGAAAAAAATCACTTCTTTTTACAGTTTATAACTGACTAATGAAGAATCTCAAGCTGCATGTAAAATTTTCTCATGTCCATTTAAACAGGAATTTGCTGAGGGTGATCTCAGAGGTGCTTCCCAAAAATTATGCTGAGATGTACAAAGTCTGAGTGACTGCATATTTAAGTAGCATCTTAGGCAGATGTAGGTGATGCCAATCACTCACAATTTTCTATATAAGTTGGCTCTTAATTCAGCATTATGAAAAAGAGGAAGTCAACATCAGTACAATAGAGTAGATGAAAAATATTTGGATAAACCAGAGCAAGTCAAATCTTCTACTGTAAGAATTTAAAACCAAAGCTAGTAGGGCTTGCTTTGGACAATTTAGAGATCAAAGCCGTAAAATAGCCAAAGTAGAACATAAACCTCAGTTTATTAAAGGAATATCTGTCAAATCTGCAATTCTTTGATCTGCTGGCATTCTTTATAGCCAGCATACAGTCTTCCTCTTCCATTCATTCAAACTGCACTTTCATTGAAGATGCTTAATGACATTGTTCTTCTAAAGCAAGTACTTAAATTTCTTATGACTAGGATGGACAGCAGTGACACCAAGAGATGCTGGCCAGCTGACTTCAAACATCCCAGCAGGAGCTGAATACCTTTCTCTAGAGAACTTTAAACATACCTTTTTTTTTTCCTACTGACTATGTAGACCACCTCAAAGTTAGGGGCAGAACAGCTGTGCGTTCCATCAAAGATCTTTAACACAAACATGTGTATTGGATTAAGAATAGCCCATAAATGTTCAGTATCAGCTTCAAATGTACTGGATATTCCAAGATAAAATAATCCTGCCTTTACCCATTTGATTGCAGTAATTAACTATATCCTCCATGTAGGACTACTAAGATTTCATTTAAGACTATCCTGATGAGAAAGATAACGTTGTTTACTTTGTGTATTGCTTTGTTAGGCAAAGTGCTGAGAAAATGTGTTTTGGCTCATCTGAAAACACATAATGAACAAGCAGAGTGTCCGGTGGAGACTCAGAGCTCTACTAAAGTAAACAACATAGCCATAAATAGCTCAGGAAATGAAAGAAAATACACCTGTGAAGTTTTTTAGTCCATGCAAGTGGGGACGAAGAGAGAGAACAAAATTTGCCTACAGGTTTCTTCCTTTCATTGACAAACAATCTATCTAATGTTTTTCTTTGAATACTTTGTAAGCAGATTTTTTTAACACTAAAAACTCATTTTGTGTTTCTCACATGGGTCTGACAGTATTTAAAGATCATGCTGAGCATGTTTAACCCTTATCTTCCAGTTGCTACTGAATAGTCAGTATGTGTATGTTAAGTATGAATGCAGTTAGATATCGCTAGAGCGATATCTATCAGCAATAATACAGAATTATGATTGGATGTGTACTATTATCAACATGTAAATATAAGTAAGTAAGCTATTTGTTGTACCAAGTACATAAAAAAAGAACTGACAAGGAATAGCCTGTGTTTCTAAAGACAGACAAGAAGACTTTGTATTCTCTTACCAAAAAAATAGAGTAAGTATGGATAGAAAATATTTGTATTCACAGCTTGAAGATAACTATTACACTGAAATAGTAATAGCATTGTCAGGAGTCTCGTGTGGTGTCTGGAAAAACCATCTCACACTGGGTTGAGATGTGAGAGGGGGTTTGGACTAGGAAATTGGATTTTTGGGGCTCTCAAACCATGACAACATCCATCTATTTATCAGTGCCTAACTTCTTAAGTTAGAAACACTCTACAGTCTATTCACACTGTCCCATGTATAGAAATTTTCTATCCAATTTCAATTACAAAAATCATTGCAGCTGGATATTCACCTTACACAGCCTATGGGGTTTGTAACTAGCCTGAATTGTACATTTTCAGATCCATGAAAATGAAATTTAGACATTAACAGTGTTTTTTCTGAATTGCCATGGAACCCATTACAAGCTTCACATGAGCTACAGCAGCAAAGCCTATGACTTTACAAAAGCCTTCAGAAATGTGCTGTGCTCAGTCAACATATCATTAATGGAACCAGATTATGAACTAAAGACTTTCATACAAAGTTATTATGACTTTTTCATAGGTCTTCTCATAATACATCAGGAATGAATAGTAAAAGCTAAAACAACAGAACACTTCAAACCGAAAACAGAGGGTTTTTTTGAGTACTTCCATTTCATAGAATTAAACAATTTGCAGGATAAATTAAAAAATAGACAGCAAACTTCATTAAGTCTGAGATTAAACAGAGTTAGTTTTTAAATGATTTGTGAAATAGGGTTGTTGCCATTGAAAAAAAAAGGCCATACAGGGTTTTTTTTAAAGACTAATACAGGTTTTTTTTGAAAGACTGTTTTACATCATAGTGCAACCTAATGTGAACTGACATTGGAAAATCAAAGTCAGCTATTCATGAATAATTTCTTCTATTCAGTTTTTTCAGTCAATTTACAAAGAAATGAGTGTTATTTGCTTATTAATGTAGTTATTATCATGGTGTATGTAGATTTATTGTCGTTTACATACCCTTATAATATTTTACACACCTTTATAATCATTTCCACAAACTAAAATTCACAAAAAATAAGTTTTTATAGCTCTGTAAAGTAGAGCAGTAAGGAGATTTCTACTTTTTGTAATATTTTGTAGTTTTGAGTTTTAGCTCTCTAGGACTTGCTTACACTTTATTGGTGAAGCATGCAAGGCCCAGCAACCAAAGACAAATGTTAACATACTTTTTTGTGTTTCATGCTTACAGAAAAATAAGTTCTGAAAAGGTTATGGCTAAACTGTAATGTCACTGATCATAGTAACAGCTCATCAGAAATTATCTGAC
Source organism: Lepidothrix coronata (assembly GCF_001604755.1). Taxonomy (NCBI): domain Eukaryota; kingdom Metazoa; phylum Chordata; class Aves; order Passeriformes; family Pipridae; genus Lepidothrix; species Lepidothrix coronata. Next base: position 3,353,362 of record NW_016690248.1, on the reverse strand, counting down.
AAAATGAAATTTCAGATAAACAAGACACATTATTGATTCTGGCATATTTAGAGTCACACACAATTAAATTAGTGAGAGCACTGCACTGTTTTCATTTAAACATCAGCAACAGTGTTATGATGAATTGTTAAGTACATTCATTTTGTATTCACTAAATTTGGCCTTCCTCTTCTCTGGAAACATTTATCAATGTCTTGGTTTGTCATTTACTTTCCAAGCATCTCAGGGCTGTTGCTTCTCTGGTTATTGCCTCCCCCCCACACTTCATTATTTGTATCTCACTTGCTTTTAGGATACTGCTGATGGAAATTACCTGATACTCCTGTGTAGTACACCAGTCCAAATATTCTAGATGTCCTTTTCTCACCTTTTAAGATACATGTATCAATCAGTGATCTCAATGCCTTAACCTCTTGTCCAGGTGTGTTACTTCAAGCATATGTTTATCTTTAGCTTAGCTAAAACATTCTTGCTAAAGCTTTTGAGAAGTCATGCTCTTTCAGTGTTTTCCCCAGAACCCCACAGTGATTGTAAATGTCTGTATCTTACAGTACACAATAGGGTAAATTTGGCATCTCCAGGTAGTTAATTTAACAATTTCTAGTCACAGATACTAATGATGATCTAAATCTCCTCAGATGATCCATTAATTCTCTAAAATTGAAGAGTTGTGGTGGAGGTAGAACTGAAGAAGCCAGCTCACTGATACTTTTGCCTGATGGAACAAAAATATCAGGTGTACTTCTCTCATGCGTTTCAGTTTTCTTTGGGCTGTGGTATTTCTTAGCTCTTAGGTTCATGAATACCTTTGCCTGTAGTTAACCAAGAAGTATCAAGATCAAGCTCTTCAGTGTGTTTCAGAATGAGGTACTGTCAGGAATAAGTCTACATATCAATGGTACATAGTTTTGTGCTGCTTCATTTCCCGATAAAGATTTAAAGCAAAAGTATTGTGTATCAACATAAAACCCAATTATCTGCCGTCAATAGCTCTGAATCCTCCAAAGACTACAGTACCCCCAAATCCTTTCAGGGCATCAGGCAGCTGTCATCACCCAAAATTTCATGGCTACAAGGATGGTCCAAGCTGCATCCCTGGAAGCCCAGCAGCTCTGTCCCAAACAAAGCTACTTTTTGGCCCTTGGCTGATTGACAGTCAAACTACCTTTCCTGTGGCAGTGAAAATGGCACTGATGCCAGGTCCACAAAGCAGTTGCCAGGATCTGTCAGAATTGTTTGCTCTTGCAAAATGTGAGCCCATGTTTCTGAAAGAAAATATTATCTCTACATCCAGCTAATGGAAAACCCTTTTTAAAATTTTTATTTGAGTGTTTACATTTAGGAAAGAAAAAAAAACAAACTCAAAACATATTATAAAACAGTGAGACTCTTTGGGCAAGATCCTATCTGTGAATTTTTTTTTTGGGGGGGGGGGCGAATTTTTGGCATAGCTCAGATTTCAGTTTCTTCCCAAATACCTCATTGTTCTGCACTTTTGTTACTCCTTGTATTCCAGCATCAGGCTGAACACTGTTCTGAAAAGTGTACAGCTATTCCAGGCCCCATATAAATCATACTGACAAGTATTAAAAAAAATCCCCAGACAGAAAATCAAAACCTCAGCAGCTTTTGCTTCCTGTGTCTCTTGGCCAAGTTTCAGTAATTAAATCTTTTTTAGCTTGGTTTGCTCAGGAAATGAAGCTTATGTAATTATATTCATTGTCTATGTTTATGTGCATGTTATCTGTCCTTGCTGCAAAAACTTTTGCACTCATTCCCCAATTTTGCTGTAATTTGACAGAAGAAAGTAACCTTCAGATATTATATGTTCTTTAAAAAGAAGCTCCCATACAGGGGAGACATTTTGTTTCAATGCCCTCCAAGGAGGGAAAGCTTGCAGTCTTATTAAGAATCAGAAAAAGGCCACTCATCCTTAAGTTGTATGCCCCTGGGATGTTGGCCTGCTCCTGTACCAAAAATGCTTCTGGACACTGCACTACTCCAGTGGGTTGAGAGGACTGTTCCCACAAAAAGAAAGGGGAGGGGGAAAGAGCACCTGCTCTTAAAAATAGGTATGAGGACTCATCCAGTCCTAATGACACATGCATTGTGGAGCTCAGTCTCCACTTTGAGACTCAACAGGTCTGATATTTTCTGTAATACACCATTTCCTTTGTGTTGCCTTCATCACATACTTCTCCAGCAATGCTACTTGTTTTAGCATCTCTGCCAAAAGAACTTTCCCTTACTACCAGCCAGTGATTTAGCAGATGCTATATTTAATGGGGCCTTAGACTGCTTGAATGGCTTCGCCTAAGGACCATGACAAGTAGAGGATCTCATCCTTTAGCCTACCAGCAAATAAAAATTTGTCATCACAGAAGCTTTCTGGACCCTGTTTTCTGCTTCTTAGCAAGCATAGATTTTTCAACTGCAATGGCTGACTTTGCCATGGCATGCTGTTGTTTCCTGCCAATTACATTAATTTGAAGACTAATGTGCCCCAGATCACTACTGATGCTGGGTCTTCTCCAGTCACATTACCTTGACCCTTTTGGCCTTCTGTCTTTATCTCAAATATTAATCTTGGATTTTCTTTCCAGCCTATAGCACTGCCTTTCCTTGAAGGTATTTTGGAAGAGGTGGATGTTTTATCCACCTCCTTTTTCCACATCTGCCTCCTTCTCTTGATGGGTATTAAAACCCCAGTGTGAGCCATCTTCATTCCGTTTGCCTGTTTGCTGAGGACAGACTGCTGAGGGTGCTGGAGGCAGCTAGGGTTTGACAAGCCACTAGGATGGGAAGCCCAGCTCCAAAACATACAGTCCATGTTCCAGTGGAAAGAATCCTCATAGAGCCAGGGGGTAAATTAAGCCAAATGCAAGGGGCTCAGATGATTGGTCAAAGTGCTTAAGTCTTGCAGAAGTTTTCCAAGGCTCTAGAACAGGCAAAAAGATTAGAAGAAACTTGCACACTTCTGCCCCGAACAGCAGACTGCTGCTGACTTTGTCTGTCCTAGTGCTGTCTCTCCTTGCTTGCCAGGAGCAGGCTTTCAAAGCAAGGAAATCAAGCAAAGAATTATTTTTCAATTAAGTACACGATTGGACAATAAAATTTATTGCCCATTGATGGTTATTATCAAAGCTATCATTAAAAAAAGTCCCAAAACATTAAACAAGCCTACAGTTAAGACACCAGGATGTACACATTAAAAGTTTAAAAAAACAAAACAGAAATTGGGAAAGAGAGAAACCCTCATCTCCTTTCAGGACATCTCCACCTGCCCATGAGAGCATTGGAAACAAAGGTTTCATCTTGGGAGTAGTGATGGGATCAACTACAGAGAGAGGAAGGCAGAAGCTGCTGTCAGGAAATTTACCAATATTAATGGGTGCAAGGTTTTCTTCCCCTCCCAAGATTGCCACTTTTGGCAGTGCCTTTCAGCTTGAGGTGAATAAAATAGCAAAAATCAATGGTCTTGTCCTTTTATCACCTGATTAGCCTCTCACATGGCTCTGGCTGTTGGATCATTAATCTGGGGAAGGTAGAGTTGCTGGACCTAGCACTGCCACTAGCTCTGGAAATGATACAGATACCTGGGCCAGCTGCCAAAGAGCCACCCTTGCTCTCAGGACAACTGGGCAGTGGGACACAGGGGGATCACAGTGTTTAAGCCTGCTGAAGGGAGGGGACACATGTTGGATTGCCACAGCAGTTCTGTCAGCCCAAACCTTCCAAGGGGGAGAAGATTGCCATCAATATTTCTGTTGTATGTCTGCGGCAGCAACAACCAACAGATGCACCCCATCTTCCAGGAATCTTAAGGAGCAGTACTTTAAGGCAAAAGCAAGAAAAAGAGCCAACACATATGAACTTGTGATCTGACTGAAGTTTTGGTCTGATTCCCACATGCAGAATCCACAAACCTCACACAGACAGCTTCATAAATTATCAAAATAATTGAATTTTCTCTTAAGTTTCTCAGAAACTTTAGGTATGACCTGTTGCAAGACCATGATGGACTAGATTTAGGGTCCAGTTTGATCAGTTTGATCTAGCCAAATTTGTGTTTTTACCAACAGAGCACTTATGTTAATAAAATATTCAATTTCTGCTGTTCTTGCACATTCAGCAGGTATGAGCCAAAATAATTTCCCTACTTGCAATATTAAGAAAAGAGGGTGAGTCCTTTTCCAAAATAGCTTGGAGACACGTTCATTCTTTTAGTGTTATTCACACTTTGCCAATAATGCATTTCTTGTTTATGTCTGGGAACTTTTATGTCCTTTTGTTATCAGTCTTAAATGCTGCTACACTACTGCAGATCTCTCCGCCTTGGATGCCGTTCCAGCAGCTACATTGTAAACCATTTCATTGCCTCAGGACCTTATATTTGCAAGGTCAATTGCTGCTGAAATGATGATTACTATACAGCTGCTATGTATAAAGAGGGTGACAATCACAGTGCCCTTGAGCATTGACTGTAGGAGGTGGCGACCGTCCCATTTTGTGCACCAGACAAAACTATAGTTAACCAGCGCAGTGTTCACTGATATGTTCCCAGAGAGGGAAAAACTGAACAGCTGTTCTGTGATTTCATCTCTGGTATTAATATTAAACAAAAATGCATCCAGAAAAGATCTTTAAAACTAAAGCTTTCACAGACATAATGTTGACCCTGGCTTATTCATTTACTTCTTATAATTCAAATAAAAATCTCCTTACTGCACATTTTCATATTTGCAGCTGGAAACCAAGACTGAATTACTTATCTACTATGGAAGAATGGAGTCTAATTTCTACTTTGTAAACATACAACTACACAAAATAGAGGAATAAGGCTTCAAAATTTAAGGTAACTGCAGTTCTGGACTGACTCTGTCTCTTGTTCCCATAATGTCCACCATAACCTGTATTTCTGCCCCAGTGACATGGAAAGCTAGCCAGGGACCTCCTCACTCTTTCGAATACAGAGTATCAGGGGAAGAAACACAGAGGAGAAGCGACCAGCTGCAGTTCATCCCACAAGACCTGCAACAGAATCAGAAGTACAGAGGCATCTGGTGTCTTGAGCTACATCTGCTACATTGCACTGCTTATCCCAATGGATTCCTGAATCTACTCCTGCATGTTTGATATGAAACTTCAAAATGTTTGTGTTGTTAGGGTAAGCTTGTTTAGAGGTCCATACGTTATCCCAGTCTTTAGATATTAAAGTTCATAGCCTTGAATATGTTGGTTTGTTTGGCTATTGTAAAATTTGCAGACATTTCTCTCTGTACATGACCTGGAAATCAGCTTAATGGGCAGAGGCCAACAGCATCACCCTCACTCCTTGGTGACGTTGCTATCTTTGTAGATAGAACAGCATTTTTGTGTTTAGGATATCTCAGAATGCAATGGATACCCCAGTCAGGAAAGCTTAAGCTTTTGCCAGCCTTTTCAATTATTAAATCTGAGGGATTTACATAATGGTAACACATAGTTAATTAAACTTCACTCATACAAAAAAAAATGTATTATATTAGCATTCATCTTTCCTCACATAATATAATATATTTGGCTATACTGGAGATGTAGAGTAGTTTCCTCGAAATTTGTCATTTCTTACTGACTATTTCTTTCTGTCAAGCATTAAAAAAAATGAGGGCAAACTTCCCTCATCAGATTTTTTTTTTCTAGCTGTTTCCTTAGTAGTCCACCCAAGTAATTAAGAAACAAGAGAGCCAAACCCAGATGTCATGTTCCACTAATCCTTGAAGTGGGGCCACACATGAAAGAACAAGCGTTTCACAGCCTCCTCCTTGTTGGTGCTTGGAGAACTTGAGCAGACCCAGGTACATCCATGCTCCATCTAGGATATTGTTCCAGACATCTAAATAATTAGTTATTAACTTCAGAGTGGCTAAATACTTCAGGACACAGACCAATTTCTAATTACATGAATATGAAAGGGCCTTGAGACATCCCTGAAAGGTTGGTAAGCACTGCTAGCGCTGGTGTTGCTCACCAGTCAGGAGCTGGTGGTTTATAGAATGTTTCCACCTACCAGAGTTTAAGGAAGGAGTTCAGTTACTGCTACTACCTTTTTGTAGAGTTAACTGTAAGATTTCCTCTCAGACCTCCTTTTCCTTGCATGTTTCTTGGGAAGATGAAGCAAAATCTACACTTTGTCAAACCAAACCAACAAAGAGTAAGGGCCACTCTGGGAATTTTGTTAGAGACTTTTAAATGTGTAGGACGTCAACGAAAGCAAATGACATCTGGCCTGCTTCTCCCTCTGTGACAATTTCAGAGCAAAAGGATAGTGTAATAATGAAAAAGTATTGATAGCTTTTCCTCAGTAATGAATTAAAAGTTTACAGAACACAGCAGGGAGCCTGGCATAACAACATCGCATTTCTTAAGAAATATGGTTATTACAAAAATATTAACTTATTTTTCAATCAAATATTTCATACACTGAAACACATAAAGCAGCTGGAGAAAAAAATCAAATTCTAATTCTTTCTTTAAAACCTGATGTTAAAAGGCTTCCTTCAGATTCCAGGAGATAAATAAATTTAAAGACAGGCTTGCATGCAGCTTTGATTTCCACTATCCTCTCAACTAGGGCTCAGGATGCCATATTGAAGATAAAATTTAATTTTCATGAGAGGACTTGATGAGTCTGGGAATTGATAATGGCACATAGAGCCTTTTGCCTTTGTAAGTTGCTGGTTCAAATAGAGGTCAAATTGTGACCGAACTGATAGTGCTTGGGTATATGGTCCGTGACACGAATCAGTCCTTCGCAGCTGCTTTCTGTATCCTTGCAACTGGCACAGTCCCAGCTGTTTTATTTGCCAGATACTGCAGGGCTATGGGGGCAGTGGTGGCAGTCAGCAGGCCAATGACTTCTTTGTCATTGCTGGATTTTTGGCCTTCTTCCTTCTGACCAAGGTGGAAGTTATACACTTGGCAGCATAACAAAACTACACTGCTCATATTATATTATTCCTATGGCTGGCAGAGAATTTAACTCTCCACTGCTTTCAGCCAAACAGCTTTCCATAAGACTAAAAATAAATTTAAAACCAATGCCCTTTCCTCCTCCCCATATACATACATATTTCCACACACACTAAAACCCCCAACCCAAACCATGACTAAAGATACTTCTACCTTCCTGTATATGAGCTGGTCTTTAGAAAGACTAGATCGTTTGCCACTGAACAGATATGAGAGGGGAAAAATAAGTCTATTCTTTGAAAATCAGAAGGAAGAGATGGTGTTAAGAAGGCTTTTCTCAACTGTGCTGCTATTGGTCTGGAAAAAAACTTTGTCAATGATATAGTTTTATAATTTTATGCCATGGGACAGCATTGTATTAAAGGCATGAGAAATGCAGAGTCTGCACTGGATATGATATTCATGAAGGGAAAATACAATGAAGGGAAAAAACAATATAATTGTTGAATGTTTGCTATGTGTCTTCTTAAGGAGGAAAAATGAGATTTGATTCTAAAACAAAGGCAGAAATAGAGGAAGGATGATGTACATCCTCATCTCCCTTCATGTTGTCACCTTGAGCTGAACCTGCCATCCTGCAGAGCTTGCTGCCCATAGTTACCATCTCACTGAGTGTATGCACAACACTTTCATGTGGAAGGTTCTTACTACCTTATGCTTTTCACATTCTATTTACAAGATCACCAAACTATAGCTTTCTGTGGTACTATAACTTTGGATAGATCAACATGAAGTCAAAATCAAATTGCTGTGGCCTTAAATTTACAGTTGTCAATAACACTGGTTATATCAGTGATTGCCTTTTTGTTTCTTTTGGACCATATCAGCATTTCATCCTGAGTCTGTTGTCTTATAAACACGATACATCAACTATAATAACAACATTAAAACTGTAGTTTTGGCAGGTTCTGAAATTGCCAGAAACTCAACAGTGCAATAATTTTCTACATATCCTACTGTCTACACATACAAAATGCTTTTTCTTTTTCTTCTCTGAAGAAAAAATTAAGGAACATTTGTTATTTCTTTGGATAAGTTTAATTTTACATAGAAATACAAAAATGTTTCACAAGAACAGTTGAAACTGATGTCAGAGGTTTTAAAGAGAACAGACTTTCTATGGAGTTCCAGGAGGAAAAGGCTGTAGTAAATAAGAAATACATGGAAACTTACTACTGTCTGTAGAGAACTGATGCTTATTTTTCAGGAAATGTTAATTAAAAAATATTTCCAGAGCAACTACATTTAGGCTTAGGGTGTTTCTTTGTTTTAATGCAAAGCATATATTCAGAAAGTCCCTTAAAAATTCAGGAAAATGATTTTTGTTGTTCCTTTGGGGTTTGTTTGTTTGGTTTTATTTATAATTAATTGAAAAATTTTAGGAAAAAATCATGTAAACATGATTGCTTTTCAATCCAAAAATTTTGACCAGTACTTTTCCTAAGTTAATTAAAAATAAAGCTAAAAACTAAATGGTCGCATGATCAAGTATATGCATTTGTATAGTTCCCAGGAAAGACAAACTTCAGCATACACATAATTTTCAGGAGATGAGGTCCCTGGAGTACCTCTAGGTTAATCAGGAGTCCAAAAAAATTTTTAACACCTTTGTCTAGGTCACAAAGCAATATTCAGGTGGAAGAGATTTTGCAAAGATTCAACTGTGGAATAATTAAAGCTAGAACTTTCCCTTGGAAAAGGTAAGATCACCTTCAGCAGGATATGGTCTTTTCCCCACAACACAGATCTCTGTGGAATCACTGATCAAAGTTGTTACTGAACTGATCACACTCACAATGCTTCCTACAGTTGCAAGTTCACTTACAAAAATAAATATTAATTATGCAAACTTATATAAATACTTGAAAAACATCATTATTTTAATATGCTATGATTAATAAAATATTCTTGATTATCAACAAACTGTCAGTCTCTCAAATTATATGAACCAGTACATTTAATTTTCATTTCAAAATAAAGTAGAAAACAAGTTTGGAGATGTACTTTCAAATATTTTCTTCCATGATTTTTCTAACAAAATCTGTTTGCTTCCCAGAAATATAAACACAATTAAAATCTTTGTGTTCAAATACTGTTTATGTAACAATGAAAGTTTAATGTCAATGCACATGCAAACTGGCAGGGTTAGAGCTGAGACATTAGATTTCTCACTTATTTGATTTTCAGACATCCAGTCAGAAAGAAAAAGCAATGTTTATCTGGCTATGCACAAAAAAAAGGTCTGCATTTAGTTTTTCTCAAGTAAAAGTTCTCTTTATGTACAATTAGAACAAAGGTTTCATCAATTATTGCAAGTAACATACTAATAAAATTGAAAATATATGAATGAATTATTTTTAAAAGCAAAAGCCATGATGAAGGATAGGAAATCTCTTTTACATTAATCATTATGTGTTCAGTTATTCAATAAAGTACTCAAAAACGTACAAAAACATCTCCACTCCATAGCTTCAAAATGCCAATATGAGTCTTTAGTTCAACAGCTAATATCTTAGTTCATGATTCTAGATCTCCTAACAAATGCTTTAAGCTAATTTTTTTGATGGATATCCATTTTCCTGCTCTGCTGCCCAAACAGCTAATACCACTTACTGCTGTTTTTCTTGCTGAACTATCCAAAATTATAATGAATGTAAATAAATTCTGTACTATTGACACAAATGCTGTGGCAAATTAGTTGTATAAATCCAGGGTACCCTAAAGGACAGCAGCAGACTCCAAGAATATAACTGATACCAGTCATGTAATGTGTGGTGATATTAATGCAGACTAATTAATGCCTGTGGGTTAACATTGAATTTTATTGCATTTCCTTGTTCTCCGTATGTTCGGACTGAAAGCAGTACGGAGCAATAGCAGCACTATCTGGTCTGCTACAGCCCATTAAGGACCAGTACCTCCATCCACTGGAAGCAGAAGATGAAAAATTTTTTACTGCATTTTTAGTGCAGCCTGTGGTTATTTACACTGATGTATTGGTCCATGACTTGCTCAAGGACATCTTAAAACTTTGAAAGTAAACAACTAATAGATTATTCATTGAATAAATTAATATAATAATTGAATAAATAGAATTAATTAACTGAATTAATAATCCTTCATTTAACATGTATATTCATCTTCAAAAGCATCTGGGCTCATGCAAATGTTTCTCATTGCAGAAAAATTTAAAAGAATTACATTTCAATTGAAGAAAAAATGGATCAGTACTTTTTTTTTGTTGGTGGGGATTATAATAACAAAAACATACTTTTTGAAGAACAGGAAGTCACATAACGTTAGGAAATTATTTAAAAATAAAGATAATAAAACAATTTTGTCCTCTGTGGGGACATACTAACTAATGAAATTTTCTGCCAACTATCTTTTCCCTGGTTTTTTTTTTGCTTGTTTGTTTTTCTTTGCATGACCGTGCCTCAGAAAAAAAAAAAAAATTCTCTTTTTTCAGCATTAGGGACCAGGTGGTACAATGTCTTCAAAAATCAGAAACTATATTTTCATCTGGTACAAGAAAGCATCCAAGAACACTTTGTATTTGGAGTTTCCCTAAAGTGGCCAAGATCCAGTGAAATTTTTACCTCACATAAATTTCTTAGCTTTCTTTAGGAATGTGTTAAACATACTATTTAGTAGTGAAATCTGCAAATAAGCACCACTCAATCCAACAAAACATTAATTATAAATACATCTTCTGCCAGATCTAAATATTGGATGTTTATGAAATGTATTTCTGCATGTAGGGCAAACACTGTAAAGTATAAAACTAGTATTAGCTTGAATAGCATGTACTTTCCTCATGTATTTCACAACATTTTTCAATTAATTGAAGTTTCTTCTTATGAAGTGAATGATCTCTGTGGAATCTGATTCCTTCAGCATCCATTTTTCTTCCCTCTATCTTCAGGGCTTGTATACATCTTTTGCATATTAAAATCCCATTTTTCTTAAAAATATTTAGGTGCTTATATAAATGCATGTATATAGTTATTCCATGGACTTCAAATGATATAATAGTCTGAATTAATATTGTGACTTGAAAATTAAGTTTTGTACATCAGAGTCACTAAAAGGTTGTGTTAGTTCAGACAGTTGCTCGGTCAAAGAAAATAGTCTACATCTGGAGCCAGACATGTGCTGTCAGTGAATATATATATAACTTGTACCTAACTGCTCAAATGAGGAATAATTTGGTCTGATTTAATCTGGGCTCACTAGGCAAGTTAAAGATAAGGCCAAGGAATTGCCAAAAATTGCCAGAAATATGTCCAAGTTTTTAATATTTTTATTTAGATCTTTATGTATCTCCAGCTAGTTAGAGATTTCTTTTGTAATTCCTCCAAACCCTATGTCTGCCTGAATGAACTGGCATGGGGAGCTAAGCTGTGAGAGGGTTAGAAAGTTTTTAACAATGAAGGAGTTGGGCATGGAAGAACAGCAGTAGCTCCAGAGCCTTGTTCAAGGACCACAGACAAACAAACTGTTCCCAGGGCACGACCCAGAGCTGACAGTAACAGCCAGCACTGGAAATAATTTAGTTCAAAGAAAATGCTAAAAGCAGCTAAATGCAACACAATTTGACCAAGAAGTAGGTGTCTGGAGAGTGTCCAAGTGGCTGGGCTCCTGCGGTAAAGGCACAAATTGGGTTGAATATTTTTCTAACGTGAAATATTTAAAATGTCAGTGTTGCCTCATACCAACCTCCTTCATTAATTTCCCACCCTAAACATGCACTGGTTCATAGGTGTCCATTCTGGCTCCCAATTGCTCCCACTCACAGGTGTAAGGTGCAGTGTGATTTGCAGTGCTGGAAGTCCATGAGTATCACCCCCCCTAAAACTAATCACGTTGCAGGACGTTTCATAGGCAGTGATGCGAGGAAGTTCAGGGAGCTGTAGTGTTCCAATACAGGTGTGTCCTTGTGAAGCTCTGTTTGAAAGACTACAACTCCCAGAATATTCCACTTTTTCATTAAGTGCTGCAGAGACTTTTATAAGATGACGCTGCAGGAGGAAAAAAATTAAATAATGCAGGAATCAATTGTTAGTGTGCAAAAGAAATTAGGAAAGCATACTTCTAAACTGATAATCCAGAATCTGTATTGGGTTGGTTAAAGTTGGCTTGAGAAACTGAGATACAGTGGACTTCATACAAAGATAAAAACATCAATACAAAACTGATTATTTGTACTTTATGGAATCTCCTTTTCAAAGTTCCAGCTTAGCACTGAAAAGGGTGCTCTGGGTTGGAACTGGAGCTGAACTACAAAAAAACCACCAGGAAGGCAACATTTGGGGCAGATATAAATACAATCTGAACAGGAGAGCTCAACAACTCTACGGATTTGGGAATACATTCTTTATACTGGGAGGTATTCAGTGACTGGAGCACACCCTTGTCCCATAAGGAGACATATATAACCTCTTTTTATTCAAATATATATATATATATATAATTTCATCTTACCAAATCACAAAAATCATTTATGCAGTGCAGTTAACAGTACACTTGAAAGGGGACTAAAGACTTGCATAAACTTCCAGTCCTGATGCCAAAAATATTCCCACATGATTATTTTTGCAGCTGTGAATTTTTGTTTTATTCATGCAAAAAAAATTTATTGAGTATTAGCTTCTATATATGCTAAAAGTTTCTGTATCTTTTAATTTCTTACCTAAAAATGAGTGCTCCCAGACAGCAGCATGTCTAGACCACTTAAAACAACTTCCTGGGACAAATATTCTGAAGAGTGAAATACCTGAGGACTTACACTCTTAGTACAACATCCCTTAGAGAAGCCTGAAAACACCACAGTAAAATATGCAGGCTGCCACACATTGCAAGACTATGAAATGGATTCCTTCAAACTGTGAATGTCTCTAGCTTCATATTTTATTCAGTATTTAACCAAGGACAGATAGGGTCCATGCCAGGCACACTAAGTTTTCTGCAACTTTTACTTTCACCGGTTTTTTGGATCGTCCCCAAAGTTTCTGTCTGTGTCTTGGACATTAACACCCTCATGAAGATGAAGTTCTTTTATTTACTGCTATTACAGAGAAATGGCTTCTCCTCTTCAAAATGCTGTAATCTGCAGACTGCATCAGTGGCACAGCGATAATGATAGTGGCCAACTGTCCTAGGTTTGGCCAAGGACATGAGGGGATGGAGCCTGGAGCTGTGTGGGCATGTCTAGATTGTTATTCTATAATAATACATTGTTGCTGGGGGCTGGAAGTGATTCTCACTTCCAAAAAGAAGGGTGCATGGCTTCAAGTGGAAGAAAAAATTGACACACGGAGGGGTCCATGGCCATTTTTGTCCTCTTCTGGGGGAGCTGGCGGTGAGAGGAGTGGTGGGGTGGCACTGATCCTGACCAGAGGGTTTGTCCACCATTGGTTTTTTTCATTGTCTTGGGCTTGGGGGGAAAACATGGGAACAGACGGTTTGTTCACCATTGTTTTTCATTGTCTTGGACTTGGGGAAAAATATGGTGGAAGGAACGCAGGAGTGGTGCCAGCTGTAATGGCATTGCATCAGACTCAGTGAGCATTTTGCATGTAATCACTCTCTTTTATACAATGTTGTTATCATCAGTGTTGTTGCTACTGTTTGTTTTCTTATCTCATTGTTGTTTCCAGTAAATTTTTATCTCATCTCATAATCTCTGTCTCTCTCTTTCGCCAGAGGGAATGAAGGGAGGGCATCAGGGGCATGGGACTTAACTTCCAGCTAGGCTTAAAGCACACACGAACCCATGAGTTGTTTATTTACACTTGGCTTCAATTGACCAAGAAAGATATGCACACCACTAGATGACAAGATTATCATGACTATAGACATTCAGAGAATGATGTGTTATTTGCATTTTCAATTTAGAAGATCATCTGGCAGGTCAGAGAAGAAACACTCTATGGATTACCATGCTCCACACATAAGTGTAAAGTCTATGTATGGTATTGCAGGCTATGTACTAAGGTCTTTAGCCTATGATCCAATTATGCTATAAATGCCTGACCTGTAGTAAGGGGCTCCTGTAATTGCAGAGAGGATTTTCTAAGCATGCAAAGGAGAGAGCTTGCTTCTGCACATTATTTAGAGGTGTGGTGTGTCTTCCTCAATAATATCAAACTACCTTTTCCAATAGCTTTCTTCTACAGAGGAAATGATAATAAATAATTTCATCTTCTTCATCTCCCCCCCTCATTAGGTTCAACACCTTGTGGAAGCAGAGAGGCAGCTAGTCCCACTTTGTCTTGAAAAGCCAGAGCTACAACTTTACCTTGGTCTAACACGGTCTGCTCTTATTTGGCAGGTTGTTGCACCTGAAAGGACTAACAAGATCTAGCCTTCAGTATTTAACAAAGCTTTATGCTTTTCATTTTGTGATCTACCTTTTCCCTAGAATGTAGTTGTAAATATTCTGGGTGAAAACTGAAGAGAAATCTCAGGTTTTTCTCTTTCAAATGTGCTAAACTTTTAAAGGTAAGAATCAGTGAAAACAACACAGGAGCACTTCTCGTTTTAGGATTAAGGATTTCATCTTTTGATCTCACTACAAAGCAGGAGAAAACTTTGTGTGTGTGTGTGTGTTATAGTGTGTTGGTGTAGGACATGGATGGTTTAGGGCTTCTGAATGCAAAAACCTGAGGAAGATAGAGACTGACTATGAGCAAGCAGCAAAGATTTTAATGTGGATCCTGAGCTAATCTACATGATGGAGGATTAACTTTTGATAACTTTTCTACAGTTTTTGCATTTACATAATTTTACCAAAACTAGAGGTACCTTAACATTGTTTCTGGCATCCCTTCGTCATAAGCTCCTCTTTTCAGAAATAAATACAAATGTAGAGCAGCTAGGACATCTTTAGTTTCAATATATACCGTGCAGAAAAGACAGAAAATAACTTTGCTTTCAGAATATGATCTTCAGAAAGGAATTAGCAACTTCCACCTTTTAAAAATATGAAAGAAAATATATGATAGTGTAAATTCTAGGATCTCCCAGTTTGATATTATTCTGATTCATCTGACTCAATTTAGATATCCAAAACTGAGAGAGCAAATTCTCAACTTATCATCTGAGATGCTCCAGACAATATTTCTGTGTGTGCTTTTACAAGGGGATCCAGCACATACTAAGCGTTTTCCATCATGCACCACAGGACTCATATGCTGGCGGTGTGTATTTTCCTCCCTATAGGAGTAGGTGAGATGGACCTCATCCTCAGAGTCCAAATTCAAAGATGGTAAAAAATTGTATGTTTAAATTACTTTAGTTTTATTCATGCTAGGTCTACCTGTGCTGTACAGTCTTAAAACATGAGACAGTGTTGGATATAAGTGATTCAGATGTATTTTTGTAACAACTTGGTGTACTCCAGGCTGAAGCCTACAGGCAAAATCTGATGTATGTAAATACAGTCTGGGAAAAGCAGAGCTGGTAGCAAAACAGGGAGCAAACCAAGTTTATGGTATAATCACACCTACTAGTTCAGTATTACATTGCTCCACAGTCCTGCAGCAATGAGATGAGAAAGGACCTAAAGGCTCATCAAATGCCACCTGTCCTGAGTACTTTTTTGCAGGAGGTATGCATGCCTTGTCTGGTCAGAGACTTGCACATAGCAGAAGTTTGGTCTGTTTAATTTGTTTCTTGCTTCTGTTTTTAATTAAAGGGAGAACAAAAGGAACAGAAGGTGCATGTTCTGTGTCACCTTTTGCAGTGAGTTTTCTGTTTTCTTTTTTCCTGCTGTCCTTCCCTGGCTATTTATTTTGTTAACAAACAATGTCCTGCAAGTAGCTTGTTTTTTTTAATTAGTGTTATGTCTGATCTTAGTAGAAAAGTAAAGAAGAAACATCTGTATGTAGAATAAATCCCTTTTATACTCAGCTCTGCAATTCACCATTTAATGCTCTGTTTCAGTAATCCTGCTAACAATCACTTGTCTTCGTGTATCATAACCATTGTAAAAGGAGTAGTAGTGTTACTGTATAATAGGCAGGATAAAATGGCATTTTCAGCGAGAATGGCTTTACTTTGTTTGGGTGACATTCCATGCCTCCAGTCCCCCATACATCCAATCATCCATCCACCTATCTACAGTTACACAGATACGTTGTTACACAGATATAGATAACTGTATCAGCACTGCATTGTATTTCTTTCTCTAAGTCAACTAGTCTACCTTTTTGTCAGAAATAGGTGCAATTTCTCTCACTGCTGATTAGCTTACATTTGCACAATACCTAATCTGTTATGATTAAATAATTTGCTGCAGTTTGCAGAATTGGAATGCCATTCTAGAGTATGACACTCGATACCTTTACTGCCAGAAAGCAGGATAAGAAGTTTTCAGTCTAGAAAGGAGAAGACAGAAGAGGAAGGGTTGGAACTAGAAGAATTTTGGCAGAGATTCACACTGGTGAAAGACAATTTGATTTTAAATTTAAACTATGTACAGTACTAAGAAACATTGCTTGATGGAGGGGGATGGCTTCTTGTTCACCAGCTTAAGGTCTTTTTTTTTTCTATTCTGTATCAGATCAATAAGATGATGTGGCTTTCAGTCACACTGCAGACATACTATATTCAAAGAAGGTAACTGTGGACAACCACCAATAAATCTGTCTGTTGTGAATGCTACAAAATCTATTAATCCACATATACATCAGACATAGGTTTTAACACTTCAAATTATTGAATATATCAAGCAGCTAAAGCTTAAAATTGTTAGATTTTAAAAAATGCCAATCTACAATATTTTTCTAATGAACATGACTCCACAGGTTCCATTTGATTGGGACTTGCTGATATCTAGGAAAGTTAAACTGATCAGAATAATTTCTCTTTGATTGGAATAAATATTCAGCCAAATTTAGCACTGGAATCAGCTGAGCTTATTCTAAGATATCAGTCCCAATCCTGTCAGTATTTTGATACACAAGATTTCAAAGAAAGATTAAAAGTAGTAATTTCCTTCTTGCATTGCATTTCTTGGTAAACAAGATCAGGGTTGATGAAATATCAAAAAAAGTGCTTCTAGGTCATGTACAATCATTTTCTCATTTTTTATAAGCCAAAAAGATAGAAAAACACAAAACCATTTACAAAACATGAAGATATGCTAAGTTTAATGTGATAATGTTACATTATCCACTTAAAGATGTTGAACTCCAAATTAAACCTAAACCCCAAGTTTTGTGAAATTTGACTTTTAAAATCTGTTACAGATTTCATATTTACATTGTATGAAAATGCCTAAATGTATGCATGTCTGCAATAAACTCTCTTTTAATATACTAAATACTAAAAATACAAAGAAGATATAAAGAGTATTGTCACTGTCAGTGTTTTAATACATGCATGGTTTTTATTGCGTAGAAAAATATTCCACCTACCAATGTTCTACACAAAACATCCTTTAAGACCTATGACTGCATTATTTCTTCATTAACTGTTTTAGGATCTTATACCAAAGGGAAAAAAGGTCTCAGTGAAAGCTTCCTACATCTAACCCTTTACACAGGTCAACTTTTCTTCGCAAAATTCATACAGAATTTTCTCTTGGACTGTTCTTCTTCTGGTGACTTTTTAGATCAGTCCACCCAATAAAGTTACAGTACTTTTCAATTATTGTCTGCTATCTCTTGGTAACTGTTTCAAGGTAACATGACACCTCCATTAATGACTTAAATATCAGATACGGGATGTTTCAGGAAAAGATACCATTTTTAAAGAACACTCAGATATTCATTGAGCTGTGGGTGCTTGGCAGGAGAACAGAAGGTCACAGTGCACAAATGTTATCATGGCAGAATTTTTTTATAGAAAACATGCTCCTTCAGCTATATTCTGAGAAGGGAATATGTGAGTTGAAAGACAAGTTTGCTCTTTCACATGAACTGAGCTTCTTCTGCAAAGATGTGAATTCAAAGTGAAAACGGAAGGTTGAGCAGCCACTCCAAAGACTGCAGAGGTTTGGATGTGGTGTTTAGAAGTGTTACTCTTTGAAGCATCTAGACTCATTTTATAACTAGTTCCAGAGTGCCTTGCTTCATCTAAGGATGAATGAGCTGCTCCTTGCACAAAGTACACAGTTATCTCTGACAGACAACACTCCACTATGTTAAAAAAGAGCAAGTAGCACTTTTCAGTAGCTTCAGTGTGTGATGCTACTGCACAAAAAGACCAGATGAGAAAAGGCCTTTATTACTTAACAGGTACAGTCCTCATGAGAATTCCAACTCATTTCCATTGGCTTCACTGACAGATAATGTTTTAATAATGTGTAGTCCTGATAGCACAGTAAAGCTCAAACAGAAAGGAAAGATAGACCTGGATTTTCTACCACAAGCAGCAGAATAGTGCAACAATTTCCAGCTCCATTTCTCAATGACACTGAAAACCAGATTTTTTTAAGGATCCATTTCTGGAGAGATTAGGAAAAGTAGGAGAGAAATATTTTGGAACTGATGCCAAGATGAAATTGCAGGATTTGAAATGGTAAGAAAATATATGTTAATTTCAAAGTTGTGTACTATTACCACCATTGTTATATACTTGGCAACTTCTTTCATCATTTTGGTCTTGACATTTCTCTAACAAACACCCTGTTTTAAATCCTTTATCTGTGATAATCCTTTATCTTTATCTATGATCTTAGTGGCCTGAGGAACTCAACACATTCCCAGCGAGGAGGGTTGTCGGTCTGCTCAACGCTTCTGGAGACATTCATATCTGTACACTTCATACTACTTTTAACTTGCACTGGGAACAAGAAGACAAGGTTTTTCTTTCAGCTTTCTATATTGGAGAAGTTATGTCCCATTCCTAACATCAGTTTGACAACACAGAAGTAATTTCTACATTAGACTACTTTGTTGATTCATATATTGGAAGCAGTACTGATGAGGCACTGTTTGTGAGGAGACCCTATTTTCTCTTATCTTGTATTAGAAAAAAACCCAACAACTTCCAAAGGTTTGATAAGAAAAAAAAAATCACTCCAAAACTTTTTGAAATGGTAGGACTTTGTCTCATTATGAAACTGGCCTGGAGTTTCAGAGCAAATGCATATGCCATTTAGTTTTCAATTTGTGAGCTATACGTGCAATTACTTTTCTTTTTCCTCATACATCTTGACATATATGGTATATGTTATATAATACTGAAGTACAAAGAAACCCCTTTTGATAAAAGGAAAAGAGTTTCATTTTTATATGGAAAATATTTCATACTGGTGGCTGGGATTTCTTACTTAGAATATTCTGAAATTTTCCCTCATCTCACATTAACTTCAGTGGGATTCTTCAGTGAATGAAGACAATTACCGTTTTATTTAATTTGCTTAAATATTAATAACAAACCTGACTGCAGGCCATAAAGTGAAGAGAAGAAATAGTGACTTCAAAGAAGGCATATTCATACAGTCATAGAAACATTAATATTGGAAGGGACCTCGGGAGGTCCTTCAGTTCAAGTTCCCTGTTCAAAGCATTGCTAGCTTCAAAGTTAGATCAGACTAGGTCCAGCTAAATTTGGAAAATCTCCAAGAACTGAGATCCCAAAACCTCTCCCATAGTGCCTGTTCCTGTATTTAGCTACTCTGACAGGATTTTTTTTTCCCTTACACCTAGACAGATTTTTCTTTGTTGCAACTAATAAGTGTTGCTCTGGTCCTTTTGCTACATGTTTCTGAGAAGAGTTGGCCTCAATCAAACAGTCCCTCTTAGCCTTCCCTTTTCCAGGCTGAATGAATCCATTTTCCTCAACTTCTCCCCAACCACGTTAGTGGCATTCAGTTGGACTCTGTCCAGTTTGCTGACACCTCCCTTTTTTTTGAGGTGTCCAGAGCTGGCCTCACCAGGGAGGAAGAGAGAGGAACAATGACTTCTTTTTATGTGCTGGCT
Organism: Lepidothrix coronata; assembly: GCF_001604755.1. Classification (NCBI taxonomy): domain Eukaryota; kingdom Metazoa; phylum Chordata; class Aves; order Passeriformes; family Pipridae; genus Lepidothrix; species Lepidothrix coronata. The sequence goes on along the minus strand of NW_016690248.1, from coordinate 3,333,419 downwards.
CCACTTTCTCAATATGACCCCATGTGCAGTTATCACAAGAGTGCACTGACAACTCACGTTCAACTTGCCATCCACCAAGATATCCAAGATCTTCTCTGAAGAGCTGCAACTTAGTCTGTACCTAGCCTGAATGTTTCTGGATGTCCTTTAATCTTCCACCATTCCACCAGTGTCAGAATTGATTTAATCAATGTGCTCCCCACATTCAACCATATTTTGCATAGTACCAACCCTGCCACTGTTTGGGGAGACTACCAGCTGCACTGATCTGTACAAGCTAGTGCTGTAGTTAAACTGAAGCAAACCCTGTAAGAAGTGTTGTTGGGCTCGAAGCCTGCAGCATCAGGATTAAAGCACAGGAATGCAGACACACGGCTCGTCCTGAAATTTCTTAATGACTTCCCATTAGTGCAAGTTTTCTTGCCACCTTGTAACTCTGGTCTCCAAAAATACTCAGAGATATCTACTGGAGACTCATAGTAATGGAGCTGAAGGCATTTCTCCCCACACCTGCCCGTAGCATCTCTCTCCTGGATATTGCCACACCTGAAACAGGGAAGCAGAAGGAAGCAGAATTTCTCTGCACCTAGGTTCAGTATGCAATGTATTCACTTAAAGTGCTATTAGAGGAGCAGACATTGAGGTAAAAACAATCTCAGCGATATTCACAAGAAGATATTTTCTAAGCACTTGTAATTTGGGGCTGTCTGATTCCTGGTACCTTTAGCTGTTAGTTGTCTGTGCTGCCTTAACCTTGTTTTAGCTCTTTTTCAGGATGAGCCAGAGCTGTGTTGTTTTTGCATCACGACTCATTTTTCCTAAGTGGTAGGTAAAACCTCCTTTATATACAAGCTGTATATGCTGACAGAATCCACATGCACTTTTTCAACAGCATCTTCAGTTACTCAGCTGTCAATGAGATTCAGCAATGTTTCAAAGTGTTTTCTAAGAGCAGCTGGAGTGACTGTTTGCTGATTGTTTATCTTATTGCCATCTGACATATAGATCTTACACGTAAGTACAGGGAGGTTTTAAATTAAACAGATGACAGTTCCAAACCAAACTGAAGGTGGTATTTCTACCCCAAAGCATGGTTAAACTAGGGAATTCATTGGTACAGAATGTTGTAGATGCTTCATAAGGTTTCATAAAGTTTAAAAAGCCACAAGAAAAATTCTGAAAGGAAAACCTTGATTTAAAGTTGATATCTTCATGATTAAACATTAGGATATCAACTTTAGCTCAAGAAGTCCTTGGGCTTAAGATACAGAGAGAATAGGAAAATGCACAGAAGAGGAAATACTATAACTTCTCCATTTTTATACTCTTCTCGGAGCACCAGCTCTTGGTTACAATTAGAAACAGGATAGAGAGCTGGAACTTTGAACTGGCACTGTATGGCCTCTCTATGTTCTCATGCCAGCTGCTAACTACAATACAACACTGAAACCAGGAGCAACAAAACTGTATTTCTTGAGCTCAAAATATTTGGAAAGGTCTTCCAACTCCTGTGCATGTCATACTTTATAACCAACCCTGTTCACATCATCTGCATGTTGTGAACAGAAAATCCATGAAATTTAAGGTCCTGCACAGAATCTTTTGTTCCGAATCTTCTTCCACCTTTATGGAGTTGATCACCCACATCAAGTAGCCCTATAGTAACTCCCACTGTTCAGCAGGGTGTGTCAGCAGATGGTTCAATTGCCAAGTGCTTGCTTTAGTCATGAAGGTCTATGAATAGAATATTCTTAAAGAATGATTCCAACCAAAACAAATTAGTATCCACTATTACAGAGTTATAAAAGAAAGTCATACTCAATTTAGAAAGATGAATTGATTTCTTTGGTTATGGGGAGTGTTGGCTGGAAATAACAAAGCTTTCCTGATAAAAACCCCTAAGTTATATGCTTGCAAGTGGTAGTCCTTCCTAGCATTATATGTGTACTAAGGAATCACAAATTCATTGAGTCTTGGTCAATCTTTCACTTCAAATACATCTTATTTTACAAGAATAACAAAGCTTTTCTGTGCTCCTGGGGATAATGTCTTTGAAATCTGTAGAGGTAGACTTGTTTCGATTCAATTTTATTTTGTTTTTTCCTCCATTTCTTTCAAAACTTGCTTTCAAAAAGCCTCCTACTGGCTTCAGAAATCCCTATTTAATACATAACTGCTGATGGACTAGGCTACTGATACATTATATATTATGCACATCCTTATTACATGCTAGTGTCAACATCCCATCTTTGTGGGTGTAAATGCTTTATAAAGCATTGGCATTTCTTTTGTAGTTTTCTATTTTACAAAAAATAAAGGTTTTACTTGCTGAAAATAAAAATCCTATAGTTCAGTGATCTGAGTGCCTGTACTATGCAGGATCAAGAATCTTAATCTAGTGGATTCAACAGTAGCCTGCTAAAGTACTTCTGAGCTTTACACTCACTCTGAGGTTTAGCTGCTCTTTGGTCTGATTCTGCAACAAGAGGATGACTTGACTCAAAACAATTTAGGGATTTCTTGTATAAGCTGATCCTTCTTATGACAGGCAATTCATAAAGAAAGACTTTTGCATAATCAGCTAGAATCCTCAACCCTATTTTTCTCTACCTGACAGTTTTCTCTCTGACAATGCAGTTTGATGCAGAAAGCCTTGAAATATAGTAAGATTTCCCCTCGACTACAAGAAACAAGTCTAGGAGCTACAGCTCTTGGTGTTGTCTGAACATTTCCACAATTTTTCTTTTCAGACTGATTTTAGTCCAGCCTAAGGACTAACTGCCCTTTCAGTGTCAGTGTATGTCTCTGGTGTACTGCTGGAACACAGCACTCAGTTAATTTTCCTCTAAAAGGAATCTGGTTTGTGAGCCCTGAGATCACTCCATAGTGTATCCAAAGCACAGTAAGGGGAGGCAAAAGGGAAAGCTCAGCTGATCTGAACCAAAAAACTAATGTAATGCAGCCACACATGTTTACCATTGCACAGTACCTAAGCAGGAAAGCAGGGCATGCTAGTGGATGTGTGTTGCCTTGCTCAAGTGTCCAGTTTGCATATGAGAGGTGTCCACCTTGGAAAACTGTGAAGGGAAGCTTGACTCTTTCTGCTCTTGTTACATACATGCACTCTGTGCAGAGCAAAGAGCATTTGCTTCGTTCTGGTTGCCCAATTTGGGTGTACTTTTAAGAGGAATTTCGGGGAGCAAGACCCATACATGCATAAATTCTTGGGACCTTGAAATGCCTTGATTTGCCAGAGGCATCCTGTGACTATCTGTCCCAACACAGCCTATTAAAATGTTTTGGTAAAAAGAGGATTTACTCTACTGCATGCCTATCAGGATCACTGGAAGAAGTCTCAGAAGCTGATACAACTGTGTTCTAGTTCTGTTTCCAGTTTTTTCAGTAATGGCTTGAATCATGGCATAAAAAATAATTTCAAATTTTGTAAATGATGTCAGCTTTCAAAAGAGCTGCAAACACTAGGTATTAGATCACAGTGTAAATTATATGGATAAATTGGAGATAGAGTCAGCAGTCCAAACAGTCTGATGAAACTTGCTGAAAATAAATGTATTAACTGTGTAGAAAAAGACATGAACACCATTCAAGGCCTATGTTTATTTATCCACAGTGCCACCCTTTCTGAGAAATGTTGACAAGCTGCAGAGAGCTCTTCAGAAAAGCAGAGTGAAAACAGGTTCAAGAAGCATGAGGAAATGATGGACAAATTTGATTCCTTTAGCTCTGAAAAAAAACCAAACAGTAAAGTTCTACTAAAAGTTGTGTAGACTGTAGGATTTCCTCTTGAAGGGTTTTTTTTTACATCAAATGAACTTTTGTTAAGGTTTATATAAGTGTCCTTGAATCCATTTCAATGCAAAAGTTACTGCATTGCCTCTTGAAATTTCTCCATCTTTACATTTCTATGCTTTAGTGATATGAAACACCACTGCCTTTATAAAGAATGGAGACTTGAGGACTCTCAAAGTTTCCCCATCAGAAGCATTACTCTCCACCTATGAAAAAAAAATGCTGAAACCAGGACATTCCCAGAACATATATATCTGGAGCTGTTAGAGTGCCTGTAGAAGTAGCCACTAAATAGATGAGAGAAAAAAAGAATTATTTTCAGATGCACATTTGGGTATAATGTAGTCAATACAGACTTTTCCAGGGATAACAAAGAGTTACTAAGTGTCAACACAATTCATAAGATGCTGAGTCAGAGGAGAATATTTGTTTGGAGGGTGGCTAACAGAGGTCTTCCACTATCAGATCATTGGTGTTTGAATCAACTTTATTACTGAAGTTATATGTAAGTATTCTCTCTTCTATAAATAGCCAGAGAAATTTTTTTTTCTCCTGTTTTTTTCTTGACATCTTATTTATTTTTACCTAGCCATTTACTGTTTATTAAAATGATAGGAATTTGCAATGGAGAAAAATCTCATGAAAGTTACAACTTTGTTAAAGAAAGTATTTTTCCCTCTCTATCTCTGCAGTGAAACCTTTTTTTCTAAACAAAATATCCTAAGGATATCTCCCATTTCATAAGAGATGTCAATTAATCACAGTCAACGGAAGGACGACTGACTGTTTGGTGCCACTCTTGTTACTAATCTTTGGAGGGATGTTCAGGCTGTGCTATTAAACAGCATGTTCCAGTCTGCCAGCATCCCTGCAGCCAGCTTACCAGGTTTTGTGTTTGCCAAAGTAAAAAATGCCTTACAGGGCTCTGGCAATAAGGCAGAATTGCCATGGTAACCAGAAAAATGATGGCAAAACATAACAAAAGCTCTAATAATACTTTGGGAATTATTTATCTTTTTATCTCCAGTATTCAGTGGTATTGCGGGCACATTTGTTAACTATTTCGTGTCTCATAAACTACTGTTGATACTACTTGGCTCAGCTTTAGTATCCTTGTTAACCAGATTTAACTGGTACACTTTCAGAAAAAATATGTATTGGTACAGAAACTTTACTCAGTTTGGAGCCTCATGTATACATTTATTGTGATAATTTGATTTTGAAACCAGTTTAACCCTGCTAATTTTAATCACTTTACAGCAGCATAAAACTGAAACAATACAGAGCAGGCAGTCTTAAACGAGGTTTAATCCCCCAGTGTATGATTTTTCTGGTTCCTGCAAACAGTCTTAATTTGCACTTGCTATTTAATATCTCAGTTTGGCAATAGAAATGACAGAGTACATCTTTACTTTTTTTTGTTTTATTAGGTCCCAGATTATTTAATGATCTCCTGTGTTTGATTTTGTGAGGCATGTTTATTTCAAAACACATCCAGTACATAATATCTAGAAAGTAAATCTGGGAAACTCACTCACCATGACTACATATGCACTTTGAAGAGGTACCCTCACTGAAAATTTTGTGGAATATTGCTACTTAAGAGTAACATTTTTATTTTTCCCAAGAAAGATCATAAGCAAAAGTCTAGCGAAAACCACTGCAATCAACTGAATACTTTCTATAAACACAACTACATGACACAATTACTCTAGATGTTCCCTGTGAAAGTTCCTCACAAACTGTGCATTCTGGTTTTATCTCCAAGAGCTCCGTAACACTTTATTAAAAACAGACCACAGAGATGCTTTTTAAACAAGAACGGAGAATATTACTTCAGTAAATCAGGTTTGAAACTGTTTTGCAAAGCAGTTAGGCATTAATGAAATTGTTCCAAAGGTCACTAGGTTTAGTTCAATTTCCCACTAAGTGGAGATGAGAACTCAGTGAATAATTAATAGCAAATGATTGAATGAATTTCACCTTCCCATTGTAGTTACAAGCTCATTCAGCAAGTCACAATGCTCTCAAGAATGTTTTGAAATCATTGTCTTGGTTGTTTCTCACACTTTCTACTCCTGTCATGTTTCAGATGGTCCAGCTCTTGTCATCATATTGCTAGATGCCACAGAATCTGGAGTCTACCATGTTCCCTCATGTCGTCAAGTTGCATTCCCTCATCTCTCCTTGCACTGGAAATGCAAGCCAGCAGCAGTACACATATTGTACCAATGGTAGAGTGTCACAGCTCATGAAACATACCTAAAGGATGAGAACTAATCATAAAAAAGGCCCTAAGAATTCACAGGATACTTCTGGAAGTTTTACAGTTCAAGATTCCCATTAAATACAGTGGTCCCTAGGATGCAATACATTTGTTCATTGCATATCTTTGCAGGAATAGGTTAAAGAAGAAGCCAGATATTTGAGGGGGCTTTTCTGCAGCTTTAAAGTCTAAAAAAAAGAGTGCTGTCACTGCATACCCTGTAATCAATGTTTTTAAAGCTGAGAGAGCAATTCAGCTGAATGATAAAACTGCTTACCACAGTGATTAAACAAAGAACATGTGGCATCTTAAGAGCAGCAGCCCATCAAAATCAACAACTTCAGGCATCAGCAGAGGTTACAAAAGCCTTGTGATAGACTGGATAACCATATAGACAATAAAAATGCTTCTTGAGAAGGAAATGAGGAGCAGCCTTATTCTAGGCACCTGCAATAAGTCAGCAGCAACTTATAACTGAATCTGAGGGACGTCATTGCAACAAAAATGGAGAGTAGATTTTCTTGTTTGCACACTTCAAACTTTGTGTATTATTCAACTGGATTGGTTCCTATGACACCAAACTTAGTGACCAATTTTAGTGTTATATTACATTTGTCTTTTTTTCAAAACACGTTCACTACAGATTACCAAAATTACCAAATTACTAAAAATAAACAATATATCTAATAAGGCTTAACTGCATAATGAAGAACAAACTGTATTATTGTCTTCCTTATGACATAAAATATTTGCCTTTTCACAAAGGACTGCATATGCAGTTCTTTACCTTGCATTTTCAGGTTTTCTTCTACAGGCTTTTCCTTTGAATCATTTCCAAGAAAAAGAATTTCTTGGGAATTCCTTGTTTTCTCCGCTAAATGCTAATAAGCCTCTTCAATCATATCCAAATCTGCCTATTTTAGCTGAATAAATCTCTCAAACTTCCCTTGTTTTGGTTTGGGTTTTGTTTGGGTTTTTTTCCTGTTTCTTATGAAAGTAATATTCATAAAACAAACATTGCTGATCTAGATGAGTAATAAAATCTATAATTTAATCTATCTGACACTATGATCTCACAAGTATATTAATATGGAAACATTTAAAATAACAATCATCTGGTGAGTTTTAAACCTCGTGGATACTGTAATAATTCAGTGCCATAGGTTTCTATTGGCTAGATTTCATTTTGGTCCATCTAGAGCAGTGCATTGAGTAAGAGAAAATATTTATCCTTAATGTGTCAGTCTTTTCATTGAGAGAACAAACAAGACTGAGTTAACTAAGAAATATTTGCCACTGCACAGAAATTTTTGCCAATTTTTGCAAATCCCACAGTCCAAGATGACCTCTACAGATCCATTTAGGGATCCTATCATCATCATCATCATCATGGTTGGGCTTCGCGAATGAAGATTTGGGAAGGGCTCTACCCACATTTGTTACAAGCACACTGGTGGCTAAAAAGGCCAATACTAGACAGGCACGTCCGGTTGCAAAAGGCACAGCAGAAAGACTCTCCAGGTGGAATATTCTGCAGGGCACGATTCTTTCTGCATTGTCTTTTCTCCTCGAGAGTGATCCTGCGTGCTTTCTCAAAAGCATTAGCAGTGTTATAGAGGGTGTGTCTCCAGACCTCCCAATTGGAGGCCAGAGTAGACCAGTTATGATGATCAATATGGCCAAGGCTGAGATGTTGTTTCAGGGAGTCCTTGTATCTTCTCTTCGAGGCTCCTCTCATGCAGCAGCCGGTTGCAAGTTCACCATAAAACAAGATCTTAGGGAGGCGGTGGTCCTTCATCCTTGAGATGTGCCCTGCCCAGCACAGCTGTGTTCTCAGCAACATGGCCTCAATACTTGTGATTGCTGCTTGTTCTAGAACAGATGTATTGGTCACATAATCTGACCAGTGGATGTTTAGGATTGTACGAAGGCAGCGTTGTTGGAAGCGTTCTAGGAGACGCAGGTGGTGGCGGTAGATGACCCATAATTCAGATCCATATAAGAGAGTAGACAGCACTATGGCTCTGTAAACACTGATCTTGGTACTTTTCTTCAAGTGCTTATTTCTCCAAACTCTTTTATGAAAGCACTGTATGCCTTTGCTAACCTGTTGTCTATCTCTCCGTCAATCTTACCATCCGAGGAGATGAGGCTATCTAGGTAATTAAACTGCTGGACTGATTTGAGCTCTGATTGGCCAATGGTGATGTGGGGATGATGGAAGACTTCCTGAGGTGCAGGCTGATAGAAAACTTCTGTCTTCTTTAAGCTGACTTCCAGCCTAAAGAGCTCAGCAGCATTTGCAAAGCAGGATGTTAAACGCTGCAGAGCTGCTTCTGTGTGGGTGACAAGGGTGGCATCATCAGCATAAAGCAGCTCCCGGACAAGATGATTTAAGGTCTTAGTGTGGGCCTTCAGTCATCTTAGGTTGAATAGGCTTCCATCAGTACAATATCAAATGTAGATACCATCCTGATCATCAAGGTCTGCCATGGCCCTTTGGAGCATCATGCTGAAAAAGACTGTGAATAGGGTCGGTGCAAGAACACAGCCTTGTTTCACACCATTAGTTATCGGAAAGGGCTCAGAAAGTGCATTGCCATATCTGACTTGGCTGTGTTGATCCTCATGGAGTGAGATGATCATTTTGAGGAACTTGGGGGGACAACCTAAGCATTCCAAAATCTGTCATAGACTGCCATAGTTCCAAATTCTGCTCACAGTATCACCTTTGGAAGCAGGTGTATATGCCTTTGTCTTTTGATCTTTGTGTGACTGCATTTGTAGAAGATGTCGATACAGGGCTTTGCAAATGTGGGTAAGGCCTTCGAGCCTGCGCAGTGGATTTTTTAGGTGAGACGCAGTATGCGTGGAACTGAACCCACCCTTTAATCCTAAGGTTCATCTGCCAGGGCCGAGCGAGCTTGGACGGTGGCAGCGAGGTCCTCAGGATGTAGGTTTAATTAGAGTGACCTTCTCTTAGATGGATGGCCTTACAGGGCTGATTGAGCTCCATCTGCCCGGGTTTAGAGTTGTCCTTCTCTTCTGTGTGTTCTGGGCTCCCCCTCTCATCTCCCACGATGGTACAGTCCGCACCGGTGAAGTTCCCCCTCTCTCGCTCCTTTCCGCGCCCGGGGCCGGGCTCAAGCGCTAGGGGCCGGGCCATGCCACACGCACCCGGGGCTGGCCAGGGCCACGCCACCGTGAGTGGAGATTGAAAAAGAGAAATACTGCAGATAAGACTCATATTTTCAGCCCTGCCCTTCTGGATTAAGATAGTTTTTACTGATATAAGAAAAGCCTACTCCTTTCACGTAGTGTTCTCTGAAGGACTGAGAGTCGCCACACTTTTTGTTCCTTAAAAACTAGGATAAACAATCCCTTTTACAAAAGATTTTTAGAAGGAAAGTTCTGCTCGCAGGCTACTGAGGAGCTATTATTCCAAGAATATGTGGGAGACATATTCCAAGAATATGAGAGTTCATCTGCCTGGCTGAACAGACAGATCCAAGTTAACATTGTCCCATAGGCTACTGAAGTTATTTTTTCTTCTCTGGACCAACAACATATTCACCAAGTAATGAGGCCTGACCGAATGCAGGAACTGCCTCACTCTCTAACTTTCCTAACGGAACTTTCAGAAATTGAAGTTTACATCTACCGTATTATATTTTTCTTTCCTGACTCAAAATAATGTTGAATTAAGAGGGGGAAAATGAAGGAATGCCAGTCAAGACACTTGTGATTTAACTCTGGCAGGCAACTTAGTACCATGCAGTCACTTGCTCACTTTCTTATGCTCCACTCCCCAAAGGGGATGGGGAGGAGAATCAGGAAAGAAAAGAAAATAGAACTTGTATAATAACAATAATAATAATAATGCTATGAATTACATTTGCTCATTGTTATGATGATACCAAAAATTAGGCCCACAGCAGTTTATAAGGGGACACATAGCCAGAATAACTTCTCCCTGTTTAGAAGACCACTGGAACAACCATGAGAAAAGGAATTGTAAAACACTGGGACTTTATCAGTAAAGAAGGTCCAACTTGGACCTAGGACTGAAAAGAGACACTACTGAGAAAGAAGAATAACTTGTGAAAAAGAATAGCAAGCTCCTTTCCTTTTCTTCCTAACAAATGGCTTCTTCTATCTATTAGACTACAACTTTTTTGTACTTTGGGGGAGTGTCTTCTGCTATGGAAATGATTCCCTAGAGCTAGCTATTTTTATATCCTAGTTTTGATGTTTATTAACTCTTGATGTTTTTTCTCAGTGTCTAGAAGCATGGCTAAGTGCTCTTTGAACCATTTGTATTTTTAGTCTCCAGAACACCTGTGACAGAGTTTAAAAATCAAATTTTATAAAGGAAAGTAAATCTATCTGTTTGCTAAAACCTGCCTCCCAATTGCTTCACTTGTTGCTTCTGAGTTCTTACACTAGAAGAAACAAAGAGTAATCACTCCTTTTTTTCTGGGTTACTGATAATTCAATAGCTGTACATTATGCATCCAAAACTGTCATGACAGATTTCCATAATTTTTTGCTATCCCTTTTTTTAATAAACCAGAACAATTTTGTAGCACCCACAAATTGTCTAACCTCATTATTCATCTCCTTTTCCAGGTCATTTATGGATATGTTAAACAGTAGATCTCCCTCTTAGACCCCATTGCTAACCTCTCCTGTTGTAAGATTTTGTAATATGTTTTCTTTTGTTTCCTACTTCTTAGCCTCAACAACAGCCACATTTCTGGCTATATTTGGCTTCCCCTCCATACTTCAGTTTAGTTCCAGAATCATTTCCAGTAAACACTTTTAGAATCTTTTATCTGAAAACATCCATCAGGTTTTCCGCTAATAGGCTTTATCACTCTAAGAGAAAATGGGAGTGGGAACTTGCAATGGAGTAGTATTTTGTGTTTCATTTATCTAAATCTCTTTTTTGTTAATTGCAGATATATGTGTTATGCTGACGAAGTCCACTGAGGTGAGCAAAACAGCCTATTACCTATGTCAATAAGGCATGGATTTGGCCTGTTGAAGACTTGGTTACACAACTAACAGGGCAAGGATTGAGCAATACTGAGACAAATAACAGTAGGAATAGCTCTAATTAACGATTGTGCCTGGTTTTGTGTTTAAAAACCAACTTTGACAGCTGTGAGCTAGTTTTAGCTACAGGTACATTTGCGCTTCTGCATTTGGAGTGTATCAAAGAAAAAAAATCAGAGCAGCAGCTGGAAGAAAGATGATTAATCGCAGAGGGAGCTAAGGCTAAACCCTCTGTAGAACCAGCTTTCCCTGAATGCACAACGTTTTTCATGATGAGTAGTACCTTGCTCTGTGATTCTTCCCTCCAAAATTAATGTTGCCATTAGTTTCAAAAATGAAGCCCCACTGAAGACAGGGAGGTTTGCAAGGCACTTAATCAAAAGGCAATGGGATTATATGTTTAGCAGTCAAAGTACAATCAATCCTAGATAACAAATGGAAATCATCTGTTATAAAACAGAAAATAAAGCTCACTCTCAGTTTTGAATCATTTTGATGGTCCTATTACTGCTTCCATCCCTGATTTAGATTCCAGTCAATATACTTGGATCAAAAGTTAATTGATGCAGAGCTGAATCACAGGTGGATCACACTGCCTTAACTCAAGGCATCAAAGGTGCAGAGCAGCTGATGAGGGGCAATAACAGCTTCAGCCATCTGATTTTAACTTGCCACCACATTTTTGCCAAAGCCCTCAGTCTGTCTGAGCTCTCCTAATGAACTAACAAGCAACTAATTATTCCCAGACACCATCATTGCAAAATTCCTCTTTTCAGTACTCCCAGCTTTTTTTTCCCTTTGTTTTTTTTTCTTTATTTCTCTGCTCATCCCTTTATTTACTTTGGGAAAGCACCTGATCTTTATCCACATATTCAGAAACTTCCTCATCAAGGTTCTTAAGTCTTTACAACTGGAGTCAGCAGGGCTACTTAGCTGTTTGATACCAACACCTGCTTAAGCACCTTGATGAACTCTCTGAACTTGTGGATAAACAACCTATATAAAGTCAGATCTTTGATTAAGCTGAAAACAGATTAAGCAGTTCACATATCTGTTATAAAGACATACAAATGTGGGAGAAAACATGGAGAACTTGGACTTCTTCCTTTAAAACTGTAGATGAGGAAGACTGTGTTACTGAGACATAGAATTAGGTGAGTTTATGGGCCTAAGTTGGACTGATTTCCAAGGAAATCGGCTATTCTATGATCTCCTTCCCCACAGATTTATGAACCCACAGATCAATTTCAATCAAATGTAGAAAAGCAAGAAGGAAGCTCAAGCATATGAAATTTTCCCAAGTTTCATGGGTCAGTAGCAACTACAGGTCCATGGCTGGCTGAGTCCTGCACAAAGTAAGACTGTGAGTGTTCCCTAGGTTTTGGGACACAACTTGAAGATCCTGCAAGTGTTGGGGAAAAAGGAAAACTGTGTGGAAAACTGCATTTCATTAGCTCCATGCCTCACTGGAACAGTTTGCTATCATAGCTGTCAGAGCTGGGTGGGCTTAAAGAGCGTGGGCAGTTGCTACAATATAACTAGCAAGCCAAGTACTGTACATTTGTTACAGGGAGTGATAGAACACTACTTAAATCCTTTCGCTTTTCATTAGTGTTTTCCCTAATTCGTCATGGGACTTCAGAGACAATAATACTATTTCTCTGAGTAGAAGCTACTTTAGAGTTTTAGATACACATTTTTTTATTCCAGCTAAAAGAAACTTGGCATTCAGTCAGTTTTGGCAGTTAGTCATGTTGAAAGAGTGACTTAAACACGTCTTGTTTAAGGACTTAGGTGGAGTGACCTTGGCTGGATCCCAGGTGCCCACCAACCCATTTCATCTCTCTCTGCCTCAGCAGGACCGGAGGAGAAGAAAATGAAATGCAAAACCCCTGATGGTTCAAGATAAAGGCAGTTTAATAAAGCAAAAAGCAAAAGTCACATGCAGAACTAAAGGAAAACAAAATATTTTTTCTCTACTTCCTTTCAGTAGGCCATGCCTAGCCACTTCCCAGGAAGCAAGGGAGCAATCTGTAGTGGTTGCTCCAGAAGAAAAATGTCTTCTGTAATGTAACAGTGTAATGTAAATGTAATAATGAATGTCTCCTCTCCTCCTCCTTTCTCTTAGCTTTTCCTGCTACCATATCACATGGTATGGAATATCCCTTTGGTCAGTTTTGGTTAGCTGTCCCTGCTCTGTCCCCTCCTAAGATCTTGCCCGCTCCCAAATGACTGGTGAGGGTGGGGAATGTTGGAGAGACAGCCTTGATGCTGTGCCAGTGCTGCTCAGCAGTAGCCAAAACATTGGTGTGTTACCAACACCTTTCTAGTATTATTAAAAAGCGAAGCACTGTAAGGCCTGTGGAAAATGAATTCCATTTCAGCTAGACCCAATAAATCTCCACCCCTTATTCTATACCATTTTAGTCATGCTCAGGTTCCATATGACTTAATACAAAGATACATATACATATACCTCTTCTAACCATCCCAATGTATTTAATTATCATTATTAAAATCCTATCTTACTAACACTTACAACTTAAACTGCATACTTAAACTATCTCTATACCCAACACACATATATATGTCTTCTTGTTAACTACTATCCTTTGTTCTTCAACAGATAAATATTCTTCTCTCATTTCATGGGTTTCCTCTAGTCTTCCAGATGTTCATA
>NW_016690248.1:3265024-3319595 GCF_001604755.1 Lepidothrix coronata | reverse complement strand
CCTCTAGTCTTCCGGATGTTCATAAGAAAAGGTTATGACTTGGGTCCCTTCTGTCAAGAGAGGTGTTCAGAACAGGAGAAGTATGTTTGATTGTTGGGCACTGACTTGGTTTGAGTCATTGTTGCACTCATCTGATTCCCTGAAAAACTCACTCTTCATCAATTCATGTCATTTCTGTTACTTTACTTCCTACAGAATAAAACTCACACCACAGATTACTTTTTTCCCCCGGTTAAAATCTCCTCAAGGCACTCACTGCATCTACCCGTTCTTCCACATTGCCCACCAAGTACACCCAGCTCAACCCCATGAGTGGTTTTACTTTTTCCCATGGGAGGAACAATCAACACTGACTTCCACAGCCAATTCCCTATATGCCCTACAGGGACCTTCTCTCATGGTATGTAGGGGGTTTGTTTGGGCTGGACTATGATGGTTAGCAAATCCTTTAGTGTTAAACAGTTAAATGGCATCTGCTAAACTTGTATCTCAGTGCTTCCATGCCCCATTACCCAACACTCTCAAGAGTCTCTCAATCTTTCCAGAGACTTGTGGGTGATAGGGAATGTGTTCACAAGGTTATTTTGAAAAGGAGTCCCACTGTCTGATTTAATTCTTTCTGGAGACCATGTCACTACAAAATTTGCCTTTCAAGGCCTAAGATGTTCTTAGGCAATGGCATGATTTACAGGCTATGTTTCTAGCCAACCAGTAGTTATTTCCACCATGGTGAGTATGTAGTTCTTACCTTGACACGTTCATGGCACTAGTGCAATACAATCAATTTTCCAGGCCTCACCATATCAAAAATCCAGCCACCACCCTCTATTTCACGGGGATTTTACTCATGCGGCTTGCTTGATTACAGCACGTTTTACATTCACAAGTGAGCCTGCGTGATCGCCTCCATAGTCAGGTCTGTCACTCAATAAGAAGCCATCTGTATGTTACATCTCTCCTTAGATGTTCTGATGTTTCATGGGCCCATTGGGTTACAAATAGTTCACCCTTACACTCCCAGTCCAGATCCATCTGAGTTACTTCAATTTTGTCAGTCTTGTCTACCTGCCCATTGTTTCATTGTTTGTCAGTGGTGCAGCTTTTGGGCAAGTGAGCATCTACACGATGTATCTTTAGAGCCATGTTTCCTACCTGGGCAGCAACATCCTGTCACAATGCAGCATCCCAGATGGATTCACCCCTGCATTGCTAATTAATCTTCTGCTGCTGCTGCAGGCGGTCCCACAGGGCATTAGTCATCACTGAGGAGTTGGTATAGAGTACCAGCACTTTTCTCATTCAGTAATCTGACAGGTGGATGGCTTTTACTTCTGCAAAGTGACTTACCTTATCTTTTAGTGCCCTTAGTGACTTGTCATGTGGGACTCCATACAGCAGTTTTGCACTTCTGATGGTTTCCCACCACATGGCACGATCCATCAGTAAACAAAATATAATGCCTTTCATCCTCTCATAACTCATTATACGGTGCTGCCTTTTGGGCAGGAGCTGCCTCCTCAGGCAGTGCTCTAAACTTTGACTTCTTCGGTAAAATTTCAGTGTTTGCCTTCTGGACAGCCCATGATCTCTCCCAGGATTCCTGGGCCATTGAGTTTTCCCAGTCAAGCTCATTGCATGATCAACACTACTCACTTACTCCACGTAGCAGTGGTTGTGTGATGTGTAGAGGGGATGCTTCCTTTGAACATCCAATATAGCATGGGCAATCATGGTGCCAGAAGGACATATGTTTCTGTCTCAACAATTTCTGAAGTGGCTTGAACCTCATATGCTGCGAGTATCAATTTTTCAGTCAGGGTGTAGTGGTCTTCTAATCCTTTATATCCACATCTCCAAGGTCACCCTTGTGTTTCTCCTGATGTTTTCTTCAGGAGGCTCCAGGTGAGATCATGCTTCCCAGCTGCAGTGTAGAGTATATTTTGCATAGCTGGTCCCGTCCAGACGGGGCCAAGAGCTACCACATGAGCTATTTCCCGTTTGATATGTTCAAAGGCTTACTGTTGCTCAAGGCCCCACTCAAAATAGATCTTCTTTTGTGTTACTTGATACAGAGTGCTAACAAGCCAGCTATAACCCGGAATGTATGTTCTCCAAAATATTGCAACACCTAGGAAAGCTTGTGTTTTCTTCTTGTTAGTTGGTGGAGGTATAGTTGCTATCTTGTTGACAACACGTGATGGACTGAATGTTAATGTCTTAAACATTGTCAAAATCATAGAAGGACTTTTGTCAAACTGCAAGGAAGCAACAGTCAGTCTGCAGCCACAGAAGCATCCCCACTCCTCCCAATGCCTCCTGACTGGAGTTTGGACTGTGGCTGGGGACTTGAGATAAGACTATTATCTAATCATCTCAAGTCTGAGGAGAAGTAAACAAGCCTCAGGAAAGAAGAATGTATTTGTGTTAAGAATCAGCCCTAGCTGGGCTCAAAAGGTGGTGGGGGAGAAGGGTTTCAGATGTGTGATGGTGAAATCTCTCCACACCAAACAAAAGGAGTAACTCCTTGCCCTCCTGGGAAGACCATGTACACATGGGACGTTCACATGAGAGGCAGCAGAGAAGGGGTCATGAACCTTCAAAGACCGCCAAAGTACCCCCCCCAATTCATTCCTGAGGCGTTCCACCACCAGAAGACTGCACGTGATCCAAGTGAGTCAACAAATCTGTTACAAGAGATTGCAAAACTCTCTTCCCTTCCCCACTCCCACAAAGGGAGGCGCTGGACATCTCCCGAACATATATGAATCCATTCAACTCTGTGTTTTTTGGGAAATCCTCACCACCAAGAAGACCAGAAGAGCCAGACTGATGGGACGCTGTGGGGTTCTATGGAGTGGTGACACATTTTCTATTTTAATCTCTCTCTGTCACTCTCTTTCTTCCCCCCTCCCCTTTCCTATTTCTTTCTATCTCTCCTTCTCTGCCTCATATTTACCACTAAATAAAACCCATACTATTGACTTTGCCATCTAGTCTTGTTTGCACCTTCATTTGGGTAGAGGCATTTCTAGTAATTTTAATAACCAGATCATAACACAACATCCTTAGGCACATTTTATTCCCAAGAACTAAATCTCCTGTGCAGGTCCCTTGACCTTGTTTTTTTTTTGTTTTTTTTTGTTTATGTTGAAACCAGCTTTCAGAAGAATCTGAATTATTCTTTTTCCCTTCTCAAACACTTCTGCCTCTGTGCCCCACACAATGATCTCACTGATATATTGTAGATGTTCTGGCTCACCACTCTTTTCCAGTGCACTTTGGATTAGTTCATGACTGATGGTAGGGCTATGTTTCCACCCCAGGGGCAGTTGATTGTCATGTCGACATCTCTCCACATGACAGCAAAGTTCATGTGACCTGAGCTCTGCTGCCAAAGGAATTGAGGAAAGCACATTGACAATGTCAGTTGTAGCATATCACCTGGCTGCCTTTGACTCCAGTTCATAATGGAGTTCTAACAGGTCTGGTACAGTAGGACTCAATGGTGGCATCACTTCATTCAGGCCACAAATGTACTGTAAACTTCCACTGTCTGTCAATCTTTTTCACTGTCCATATGAAAGGTGAGTGAGTCTTGAGGATGACTCCTTGGCTCTCCAGTTGATCATTCAGCTCGTGGAGGATCCAGGGAGTCCCAGTTTGTGCGATATTGCTGCTGGTGCACATCCCATTAGAAACTGGCATCTACTTTTCTTCGGCTCTCAGCAATCCCATGATGAAGGGATCTTCTGAGAGGCCAGGCAGGGTAGGTTACTGCTTGATCTTCTTTGCATTCACAGTGTCTACCACAACAGGAACTTGTCACTTAATATCTACTATAGCTATAGCACACTTAATACAAAAGTGGCTATGTCTTGAGCCCCATGTTGGGCTTCAAAAAGGACTATGGTAGGTTGACTTTGGGTAGATGCCAAATGTCCACCAAGCTGCTCTATCACTCCCCTCCTCAGCACCAGGGAAGAA
This sequence comes from Lepidothrix coronata, assembly GCF_001604755.1. Lineage (NCBI taxonomy): Eukaryota > Metazoa > Chordata > Aves > Passeriformes > Pipridae > Lepidothrix > Lepidothrix coronata. The sequence goes on along the minus strand of NW_016690248.1, from coordinate 3,315,611 downwards.
AAGAAGATAGAAAAAACACTCATGGGTCAACATAAAGGCAGTTTAATAAAGCAAAAGTGACATGCACAAGCAAAAGAAAATGAAATATTTATTCTTTACTTCTTATCAGCAGCCAATGTCCAGTCACAGCTTTAGTACACATAGTGTTTACTCCAGAAGACAAACATCCTACTAACAAATTACTCCTCTCCTCCTTTCTCTTAGCTTTTATTGTTGAGCAGAGGTTGAGTATGAAATATACCTCTGGTCAGTTTTGGTCAACTGTCCTGCCTATGTTCCCTCCCAAGATCTTGCCCACCCGCAGCCTACTGATGAGGAGGAACTGTTGGAGAGAGACCACTGATGCTGTTCTAGCACTGCTCAGCAGTGGCCAAAACAGTGGTACCTTTCTATCTATCAGTACAAAACACAACACTGTGAGGGTTGCTATGAGGAAAAGTAACTCCATCTCAGCCATACCAAGTGAAAAGAATCCTGCAACTCTCCAGGTTCCCTGTGATTCTTTGTAGAGGATGATGGAGCAGTAACATTATATGGCCTAGTCTATGCTGGTCATGTATCAGTGCTTTCTAATTCTTTATCTAATCTATTAGTAAGTGCTCCCTGCTTCCAGTGCAGTCATTTGCAGCTATACTATATGATAGATATGCATAACAATTATGCATATTTACTCTTTGAAAGCTAGTGCAACAGCTCGTATTTGTAGCTCAAAAAACCCCAAAAAACACCAAAAACAAAAAAACCCACCAAAACTAACAAAAAAACCTGGTGTAATGTAGCTTTTTAGCAAATTCTACTGCTCTGTCTTTCCTGGTTATCCAGCAAGAATATCCTGCTTGGAAATCACCTCCTGTGGTATTATCCTGTCGAACATTATTACCAGACATAAAAAATATTTTCTCATTATCACACATCAGATTAACATCCTTGAAGGATTCTATAGGTACAAACAGCATTCAAACAATTGTCTGTCATTAAATTACACCTATCAGATTAAAGTATTATGAAGGAGACAGACTACATGCATTCACTATCTTCAGAATCAGAGGATGCCTGTTGAGCTGGGGTATGCCCTTAACGACATATATTATTTTATGTAAAAAATAAGATTATTCAGCTTTTCCCAAAAAATGCCAGCTAGTGTGTATATGCCATGGGCAGATGGTAGCCCAAAAGTAGACATATGTATGCACATATGCTTTTATATTTTTATTCTCAAATAGCTTTAATATTAAAAACACTCTAGTCTAGAAATTCTACTCCTGCACTCTGTGAATGTCAGAATGGGTGATTGCTGAGGACTTCTAACCAAAGAAAGCCCTACTGAGAAAGCTTTACAGTTATTAATTATGCTTGCACATCACTGGGGGAAGAGAGAAAATGAGTAATTCCTGTTACAGCCCATTTACAACACTCAATATTTGTCAAGCAGTTCCTCTTGTAACGCTGAATTTGAGACCAGTCAGGCTGTAGGGGCTGTATTGCAAAATCTGTGCTAGACAGTGGTGAGACTCCTCTCAACAAAATTTTGGCAATGAAAAGGACAGAACACTCTATCAGAGTCCATAGGTCTAAATACATAAAAGTTATTAGAAGAAATGCACAGAAGATATGGTCAAAAGCATGGGAAAAAAAGTTCTTTAAAACTCAACAGTCTCTTTCTTAGTAGTTTCTTGTTTGGTTGTTGCATTTTCTCTCTCTCTGTTTGTTGGTTTGTTTGTTTTTTTAATAAAATACACACATTCACACACTTATATAAAGAGGAAAATGGGAAAAATGGAAGAGGGTGGGACTGAAAGAAAACTGAAGGATCTCTTCCTTTATTAGGCACAGCTTGTCATAAAGCCTTCAGCTGAAATACAAATAGGTCCACCAAATGATAAGGTAACATCCCAGTGTGCATATATGACATGCTGATAAATGAGCAATGACTTACTGATCCTAGAAGCGACAGTATGCTATATGTATTACTCTGCCATAAAGTACTGAAGTACAGAAAAAATAAAATATAAACTTGCTAAACTGATGGGAATTATCTTCTCAAATTATTTTCAGCTCAAAATGGCTCAGGTATTTTATTACATTTCCTTCACTACATACCTCAACAAATAAGTAAAGTAACATATATTCAACAGGCTGACACAATAATTAAATGATTACTGTGGTGTATCACTAGCTTGACAAAATCTAAGCAGTATTTCCAATAATGAAATTTGACAGAAAGAAAATGTCAGACAGATATGTTCAGATAACATTCCATAGGTAACAGATAAGGAAATGACTGGATTTAACATGCTGGGTTTTAGAGCGAGAACAGTACGGTGGGTTTTTTTCCATGTAATTCTCTCTAAGAGATGTTGCTTTCAATTTCAGGAGGAAACAAATGATTTAGTTTTGATCTCTGATAAAATGTGAAGGGAAAGAACCTCTTTCCCTAACTTCCCTTAAGAACAACATGAAGTCCTTAATATAGTAGGAAGGTTAGTATATTAGTTTTCCTCAGCAATCTCTCCACCAAGTCAGCAAGAACCTCACCAGCTAATAAACGATCCAAAGATGGTAACAGTAATCTCCAGCTGAAAAATAAATACCCAGATAAAGGTCCTTTGGGTGGCAACAGAAAATAATTGAAAACAGAACTTCTCTATTTAAAATAAATTAAACTGTAATTCTTATCTGAGTCCAAGTGGCTGAATCTGGGGGAGTGAGAAATCCAAACAACAAAAACCTATCAGTCTTATTTATTAACAACATACAAGAGAAATTATAATGCACTCACTTTTTCTGTCTTTTCTTAAAATATATCATTGTCAACCCATGAGACAGATCCCATAAAGATGCTGGTGGGGGATTCTCAAACCAGGCTGAAGGTGATTTCCTGCAGTTCCTGCCTGTCCAAAAGGAGCTGGACTATGCCAGTAGGAAGGCACAGCACTGCAAGGAGCAAGATGGTGTCAATAGCCTGTGTCTTCTGACAGTAAGGAACATTGGTTCTCTCACAAGGTCCCATGGGAAAAGGGACTTAACCCCTATGCCTGAAGGTTTCTTGTCTTGTTTGTGAGCAACTTCATAGGGTAACAGCTGAGTCAGTTACCCCTGTGACATCATTTATATGCTTGATCATGGGACACTTCTACGTTTCCGGATTTACATTTGGGCTCCCACATCTTCCTACTAGGCCAAGATCCAGGCACTCATCAGCCCCACTTACACCCAGGTTTTCAGAGAAGCCCCGTGGCTATAGAGATGGCTCTGACATACTGTTGAGCAAGTCTCGTGAACGACTGAGCAACCAAAATCCTGGGGATGCTATAGTTTTTCCCAGTGAGGAAAACTTGATGCAAGTGCCTAGGGACAAAAGCATGCAAATAACATAAAAGTATATTTTCAAAGAATTCATACATAATTTCTGTATCAACAAAATTTCTCCCTCACCCTTCTGAAAGCTGATTGACCAGATTCTTCAGCATCTATGCATCTGCATGGCAGCTGTGGAGAGCTCAGCCTTCATCTGGAAATCCAAAGTTAAATTGAGAAGCAATACAAAGAAACACAAGACCCAAAGATACAGCTGTCAGTATTTGATATCTCTCTGTTGGTAAGGACTGGATGGTTTTGTTCTCTGTCTGCCTTCTACCTCAGTCATCACCAGCAGCCAACAAATGATTGTGCTGTTGAAGCCATGTTTTAACCTTCCTGTCCACTTTAAAGGGAAAAAACCTTGATTATATCTCTGACCTTATGTTTCAGTTGATATTGGTAGTGGTTCATCTTGAAGCAAAGTTGACTATAAAGACTGAAAGTGTTTGTTGCCAGTTGTTGACTGAAATGTGATTACAATGCTTTAGCTATTTCTCTGCAAGTAAAGACATTCACTGAAATTGTACTTGTGTTTGTGTTTATTCTCATCACCCAACAGGTTTGGACACACACAGTAGCAGCAGTGTTCTTGTTCTAATTTGGATCTTGTCACTACTGTGACTCTTAGCCAATGTTTTGTGCATGATGTTCCTGCAAATTACTTTCAAGAAGAAGCTTTGCATTTGTTTGGGATGCAAATCAGCCAAGAAAAACTGAGAGGTACAATACCACCAGAACCGTTCATTTATTTCTCTAAGAATTCAAGATAAGAAATCCTTTAGATATTTAAAAAAGAAATAAACTACTATCAGTGATATTATTCACCAAAACATTGCCATTATACTTTCAGGGCTATAAATGAAAACTGCAAGTTGTTATACAAATAAGTGACAGACCAATTTTATTAGTTCCAATTGTTAGGCTAAAACATGGGAATTTATTTTTTGTTTGTTTGTTTTGGTTTTTTTGTTTTCTGTTTGTTAAAAGAAAAGTCAGGACTAATGATCCATAGTCTTTTCAGCATTCTTTATACCTGTTCTTTTCAAAGTATGCTATTTACCTGGGAACTTTTGCATGAGATAATCTTACTCCGTAAATAGCAGACAGCGTAGAGCAGGCTGCACACCAGGATCTCCCCTTGAGTAGGGATGCCTCTCAAGGTTGGTCCTCGAAGTTGAGAGAATCCTTATTGTGTCAGATACTCAGCAAGTGAATTCAGAATAAGAGAACTGAACTTTGCAATCTTAGCTGAGTGATATAAAGCATTGGTTGCACATACTAATCCTTTAGACATAGAACACTGACCAAATCTGGGACCAAGTCTGAATCCAGTTGCACCTAAATTCCGTTCTGAGAAGGAGTTTAGAATAAATGCAATGGGGTCCTTTCTGAACCTCATGACTCAACAGGAGAGTATCGCTGACAATTTTGTCTGACCCTGTCCTCTGTGCACAAAATAGTGTACCTTGCCATCAAATTCTGTTAAACCAGTCACATTTGCCACTGAATTTTGTTCACTGTCTTATATCAATAGAATATATCGTTGCTAGTCTTTTTGGAGTGAAGTGCATGACTCCATTTGTGACAGTCCTGCAACACAATCCCTCTATGTAATTTTGGTGGTATGCAACACATGCACACATTAATTCCTATGTTGATACGAAAAAGATCCTTCAAAAAATATTACTTACATTTACAGGCACAGCAGCACAATATAGAAAATAGAAAGATATGAAAGAAATGCAAAATACTGAACATAACTGAACTAACTGAAGTTTGTACAATACCTTTCATGTGTACAACACCTCGCTCTCAGGAGTCTTCAGACTCCCTGTTCCTGGGAGAGTTATGTGACTACCTCCACTGTCCAGCAGTGAAATTGTCACAGCCAAGTAAAGTTATAATGCACAAAAAAGAGACATAGACATAAAACAGCACAAGCCTTATGTAACTGCAGCTGAACCTTTAGGTTATCCTCCAAGCACATCTCCTTGTTTCACATGGGAGGAACAGTGCCATACCCAAAGAATATAGCAGTTCAGTGTGTAATGGCAGATTCTCCCTGTGAGACTAGTAGTGAAGAGATGGTTTTCCATCCAAACCAACATTGCTTATTCATAGCTAATGTTACCTTAGTTACACACAGTGATTAATTAAATGCAATGATCAGACACAATAATTAAACCCATTAATTAAATATTGTAGCTTACCCACTTTTCATTACTGAGTTTCATTCCTTCATACAATCCTTATAATTAAAATTACTTGTTTCACTTCAGTCATAAACTCGCCAAAGAGCTAAGAATGGAAGTGCATCAGTTCCACCCCTAACTCCCAAAGCTTCTCTTATCTCTGTGTACTGCAAGAACAAAAGTGACTGAATTCATAAGGTGCTTCTTCAATCTACATTAGGAGGCTGACTGTGTCCAAAAAGTGGCTTGGACTAAGAACATCTAGATTAGAGCCCAAAATCTCTGTGAGAGAATACCCTCCCCTTTCAGAGCTCATTTAGGTGAGCATTTTCAGATCACATTGAAACAATACCAGCTCCAACTGTCAGATTCACACAGCATCTGGATGAGAGTAGAGGGAGGTAGTATTCACTTAACGTTAGTCTAGAAGATAAAAAAAAATTGGCAGAAAAATTCTCCCTGAGTCTTTAAGTATCCAAATCCACATGATCCACTAACTGCAGGACGGCCCTATGTTGCAGACAAAGTTGAATACATAAGGACTGCAATGCCCTCCATTAAGGAAAGATCAAATATAACACAGGATTCACTAGATCAATCGAGAGCTATCATGGCTCTCGATTGTTTTGGTCTTGGTTCCTAGATATTCTTTTGTATTTTTCCACTGTCAGCACTACATTGTGTGGGAGGACTTAAAGTCCTTGAAACTGAAAAAGGAATCAAACCCAGTTTTCTAATCCTTAGGGCAAAAGCTGTTACATTCTAGAGATGAAAATATTTTTCTTCCGTACCACTTGCAAAACCCCTGTATTAAGTTCTTTAGACCTAATACAAAAGAGACTCCAGGGCAACAGTATCAGAGTTCCATGAAGCCCTGACTAAGACGCCTAAGGACTCAAAAGAAAAACAGTTTTTAAACTTCCCTATCCTTATTTTTCTAGCAGTTCCAGATCTGAGTTCCAGCCTGTGGAGATCCCAACAGTCTGTACCAAACTACCCCCATGGGGGATGAGATTGCCTGGACGTGCTCTGGATAAGAAGCACATTGCTGGATCTAACACAGATTTGAGATGCCTTGTTAACTAATAGGAGATACCTATGTAGCACACCATGGTATCAATAGGGACTGGGAACACTCCTCTCTCCTCATAATGTTTTCTAAGAAATAGATAATTAACGAAACTGTCCCTGAATTTTTATCTCCCTGAAATTCTCCAAACAAAACACCTTAGCTTTTCTCAGAGAATCCTGTTCAAAGGCAGAGATTTCCTAACATCTTCCTAACAGGCAAAAGGTGATGCTTTTCCTTAAAATGTGACGCATATATTTCAAAGTCACAAATCAATCTCTGTGCAGGAAGACATACTTGGCCGATTTTTTATTTCTTGTTTTATACTTATCAGACCATTAGAAGTCAAGGAGTAAATGAAGCTTTAAATTACATGACTGATCCACAAACTTAATCAAATGGGGAATTCTCCTAATTCTGGAATGGTTCAATGAAATAACATCATCTTTGGCAAACAGGATGCCAACTGTGAAACAAGACCTGGGGTGTAACTACAGTACCCGTGACAGGAGAAGAAGCAACAGAGAAGCAATAGCAGCCATGACAAAGAGTGTAAAAACTCCAGAGAAAAATGCAAATAGCAAACAAACCAAAAAACACCTCAAACCATCTCCCTGTCCCCTCCTCAAAAAGAATCTCCTACAACTCATCATCAGACATCTGGAGCCATACAAGAAAACCCAAACAAAGATACAACATTGTGCAGTATGTCTACTGCACTGTAGCATATATATAATCATGATGAAGGTGTTATCTGGACCAACATGTTAAAAAATATAATTATGTCTAAATAAAGTTAATGGGCTAGAAAACAGCTCAACAGCTTAAAATATCTAATGATTTTGAGAGCAGCTTAATTATAACTACATTAATTCTAGGCTCATGTATGTACTCATTTATTGTAGCAGTCATGAAAAATGTTCGAGTCACAGTACAGAATTTTTGCTAAAAGAGCTTTGTAAAATAATTTTCCTATTTTTTTCTAATCTACTTCCCTTTAAAAAATCCTATACTACAGCACTCTAAAGGATCAGGAGTTTCAGCTGGTTCAATCACGTAGCGGGCATTGCAATACGACAAGATGCCCACCTGTGCAAAGGTTGGGAATTGAAATAGTTTTAGGCCAGCAATGTGCTAATGTGCTGCTTCGTCACAGAAGAGTGAGTGCAAGGGCCGTACACACTGCAGCTTTCAATGGTGCTTATCGGTGTTTTGTTGCCAAATGGGAGGTAGGGTTCCACACAAATCTATCATCCTGGATTCAGTGTTACTCAGTATTTTTACTACGAGAACAGAAAAAAATCTAAGTTAAACTTTCAGATGAAATCAAATTCAAAGGAAACTGAACAAACTGGGAAAATGGTTTGAGGACAACAGAACATAATTCAGCTGGAGGTAACAGAGATGCTGAACGTGTTATGTTCTATTCTAAACTGGTTGGAAAAGCTTCATTTTTATTTGAACTTAAAATTTTGTCAAGTAATTATAGGCAGGGGAATAACAAGAACAGTCTAAAGCATGTGAACCAGAAGTGGGTGTTTAGAGACACTACAGTAACAGAAAATGAATTGGCACTCCACCCCCCAGTATACTGTGAAGCCTCACCAGTGTTATTTTTATTCTCCAGATTTTACCACTAAGGCCATACACACTGGAGACAAACATCCCCTTTCTGAGGCCTACTTGTGGGCTGAGTCCTCAGGAAAGCACTGATAAAGACAAGTGTATGTGAGCACTGGGTGGGTGCAGGTGCACAGGTATTGCCCATCCTCTGGATGTGCAGACCCACTGAGGGATGACACGGCTTGTCTTTCCAGTACCAATGCCTGGATTTCCTTCCTTCAAAACCAGGACTAAAAAAAATTAAATCATTTATTCTTCCCTTCTGCCTCCAGAAGGAACAGGGTTACAGTGAGGACCATAGCCATTCTCTCCACTATCATCAATTTACTTGTAAACCTGGACTGGCATGGAGCATTTAAAGTACAAACACTATCACGTTGTTAGCATTATCTTTCCTGCACACCAGAGAGATTGAAACACTTCTGAAGACATGAGAAGACACTTGGAGACATGACACTTGCCCACATGCTAAAAACAGACCTCACACACCACTCTGATGTAATGCTGACATCACTTTTAGATCAACACTTGAGAGACTGAACACGACTTATCAAACAACTATTAAAGCTAATTACTCTAAAATAAGCTGAGTATTCAATATTTCAGTTTTGCATATTTTATGTTTGGTAACAGTATTTAAGTTCAGAATAACTATGAACATTATTGCCATGAAAATTTAATTTTTAAAGTGTCCTAATACACTGTGAATGGAATGATATGGAGAGGCCACGGTTCAGAGACAAGGACTCTTCTGGAATTTCCAGATATTATTAAAACTAAAAGTCAAACAAACTTGTATCCACACCTGGAGAAGCTGCAACACAATTTAACTAAAAGGCAGAGCACTTTAGGCCAGCAGAGGCCAAGTAACAACCACACTACAGCTTTCATGAAGCCCAGACCTGTGGGGGCTTTTGTTCAGCAGACGGGGGACAAAGGAGGAATGGATCCTTCCTTTATTTTCATCTAGTAATGCAGTATTTTTGCCCAGGTCAGACCAAATCTGACTCCAGACTGGTGACTTTAAGGGTACAGACACATTGGCAGGGACTCCTTTTGGCTGTATGCCATGCACTACACATAAAGCTTGTGTAAACAATTTACTGGGCACACTTCATATTTTACTTATAATTTGCATCAAATTGTACTTAAGAGAAATTCAATTTTAAGTAAACAAGTCAGCATTTACAGTTGTTTAAATACAAATGCCTCAAATATATTGTCCATTGAAAAAACCTTTTAAAACATGTTCTAAATTGGATCATAAGCCTTTTGTTAAAGAAATTAAATATTATTTGCACTTAGTTAATAGAACAATTTATATTAGAACCATCCTAGCCAATATTTTAGGGGAACTAATTCAGATCTCTTTCTATCTCAAATTAGAATACTGCAACACTAGATTAAAATAAGCATTCCTCTGATTTTTAGCTTCTATTCAGTTTGACTAGAAATGAATTGGACAAGATAGGTAATCTGGACAAAAGAGAGACTTGTTTTTAAAGTTATGGGATCAGTTATACCTGACAAGGGTTAAGTTTTGACCTTGTGCTAAACTTCAGCAAAACTAAAAGTTCCCCATTAATGAAACTGATGCCAGAATTATTCAACCTTCAAAACTCATACTCTCTGCTTAGCTGCCAAAGCACTTTACTGCCTTCCAGTACACATAACACTTAACACCGACTGGCACAAACATTATTTAAATAGCTTCAAACACATAAATAAATAGGCTGTTACCTTGATTAAAAAAACCCAAACAAACAAATCAACATAATTTAAATCAAGCATATGTTATTTATTTAGGATGTTTACATAGATTTATCTGCAGTGGAGTATCAGAGAGGCAATTGTAGAAAATGTCCACGACTATGGATGTGTTTCTATTTCTCCCTCACAGACAATGCCTGTTTTTTTCCACCTGCTCTCACACCCTTCTCATGATTTATATCTCCCTGGGCGAGTGCATCTGCATCAGCACTCTGACCTGATCAGTGCGGTGAGCCCCTATCTATCTGCCAGCAGTGAGGTCTGTAAGCTGTGGCAGAGAAAGTGAGAAATGGCGGACAGGTTAGGAGCTGAAGAGGGTGGAAATTCTTACCATGATTTGGTCTGCTCAAGATCTCATTACATGAAGGCATCATCTATCTCACCTACAGGACATACATGCAGCCATGTGAGCCAGCTGCCATTAACATAACTGGTTGCAGGCACTGTGGCATTACAGGAAAATAGACCTGACCATCAGTTAGTTATTACACCTCTTTTCAAAGGGCTGGCTATTCACACTCCCTGCACTGCACATCAAAGTGCAACCATGATGTGTGTGCTCTGAACTCTCTTCTACCCTCTCTATAAGCTTCCAAGATACCTTGGTGAAGTGACCACCTTCATTTGTTTATTTATAATTTTTATAAATTCTCAGCTCTATCTGGAAACGTGGGAGAAAATAGGCTGAAAGCAGCAGGCCCTCAAATACTGTCAAAAGTCAGCCCTCAGATGAAGTCAGTGACGCTGTGGTAGATTTATATCAGGCTGGAGGTATGCCCTCTCAGGAAACTTGACATTTAACTTCTATCACCATACTGTACACACTGGTAAAAGGCTTAATATTTTATTAATAGTATTTCACAAAGTGTCTTAACACACCATTATATGAAGCAGTCAGATGTTTTACTCCATTAGTAGAACTACCCCTGGCATGTGCACACTTACATACTTTGCCCATACCTGGTTCACACTGGGTGAAATGGAAAGCCCTCTGAAGCGGGTGAGACAGGGAATCATTCACTGAGTTATTAGCCTTAGATAATGCATCTGTGTGATAACATCTCTTAGCAAGGTCAAGAGGAGCCATATGAACACAAGAGTGCAGAATTTGACCCATCCAGTCCCATCATTTTCTTGGGAGACAGCAACAACAGGCATGACATCACAGTAGAAGAAACAGTTATATTCACTCTTTCTGTAGCTTTTCCTTTGTCAAAGTTCTCAGAGAGAGAAGGTACCTGAGAACTGGGGTGGGAAGGACACTGCCTGTACAGAACACCTTCTCTTATAAATGCATGAAGAAAGCACAAGTCACATTTGTCAGCTGGAAGGTTATGGTGAAGTGGTGCATGTTTTTCATTATTTGAAGTGAATAAAGGCTCTTTTGATGAGATGCCACCTGTCACTTTTCCTTAACCAGCAGGTATTCATTCTGACAGCACTGTGACAGCTGAATCCAGAACCTTTTCTTTTATATAACCTCCAAAATTCAATATAAGCAATACTGTGCTAGGATCTAAAATTCTTTCATCTCCTGTCATAAACTATGCTTGAATTACAGTTCATGAAAACTTGACATACACTTTTCAGCTATCCAGAAACACTCATTTTTCTGATTGTCAGATTTTGTTTACATATTAAAAAATGGTTTGTTTGGTTTTTTTTTTAGTTCTTTGCTTCCCACCCTCTGAAGTTAAACTTTTTCATGTCAGTTGTCCAAAGAAGGTTGTTTTTTCAATTATAGAACATCTTTGTACAGCTTAAGGAATATATATCCCTGTCCCACTAGCAAACTAACATTTAAGTCATGAAAAACAGGAAAATGCAAGTGAGTTCTTGGTTAGAGTTACGAAAACAACATAATATTATCATTATTCTTCCTGAGCACCGCAAAATTATTTTAGTAAATGAACTTATAACCACCTGGATAAAATGTAATACTGTTCTTTTTGTAGCATTTGTATACAAAGAAGCTTTGCTTTCAGATCAAAACACTCTATTGTGTTATGACACGAGGTACTACTACATGAATTCCCCGACACCATCACTTGCATTAATGAGCTTCCAGCTCATGTGTAATAGGAGACACATTGACACTTCATGACACAACACAAACCAAGGCAGCAGAAAAAAACCTGGCCTCTATCCCTGTTCTATCCCCTTGTCACAGGGAAGACATACATCTGTGTGATTAAACTACTTGCTGAAATTCAGCAATTTTTCACTGAGTTTTAATTGCTTAAGGCTCAGCTTCATGAAATGTTAATCTTTTCCACTTAGAATTTACTTAAAGCTTATTAGAGTTCATCCTTTGGCACAAGAACTGAAATTAGTTACCTAATTGTCTTTCTACAAATTTGTATATTAAGGATGGATTTATGATTAGAATACTCAAAAAGCTGTGATTAACGCATTTTGCTGTACCAATTTGTATGCTTGGAAAACTTGCAATTTGTCTAGCAACACATGTGAAGCTCAAAAAGCTTATTTTAAAAACACACATTAGAACTGACATTCTAGTTCTGTGAAAGATCTTTCTTTCAGAGAGCTAATAAAACACCAAAGAAGGTTTGGATTCCCCAAGTATTATCTGTAGTAGGAAAATCCAGTAAAGTAGTTATTACATTCCTATTAGATACCATTAAAATACAGGGAAAAAAAAAGAAATAAAGATAAATCTAGGGATATATTCCATATGATAGAGAGCTAAAAAGCTTTATTTTTTCAGTCAGAATTATTTTAGTTTAACACTAACTCAGCCATAATAACCACATATATCTCAGCTGTATCAATGAAAGTCCATGGAAAAATAAAAGTTGTGATCTGTTCTTATTGTTCTTCCACCTGCTTAGCTCACAGAAGATGGAAGAGGTTGAAGTGAGGTTTGAAGAACCTTAGCCCAGGAAGCAGATGGCTAAATTTAAGTTTCTAATCTATGTATAAAGATCACAAATCCTGTTGTGATTTTTTTTTTTAAACCTGTCCCAAGACTAGATATGCTTAGAATAGTTCCACAGTAAGAATGGATTATGAGTTCAGTGGTGATATAATTCTGCAGCTTTAGGAAGCTACTGACAGCACTAGTTGCTAATAGAATTCCATGGACATGTCAAAGGTACTGCATTCACAAAAGATAAAAGTTTAAGGGTTATCTACAAATAATTTGATGAAACGTGTTTTTTTAAACCTCTGTTTGCAAAGATGAACAAATAACACACTGTCTACCTTTACTGATATTTTAAACCTGGTGGAGAAATTAGCTTTCTATTTTAGATTGGTTTAAATATTGAACAAACCCTTATCCGAGCATTTTTGCTGCATTTCATAGCCAGCTTAAACTCATGCTTGGAGTATTCCTCTATGTTTGTAAATTTTTTAAAGATCATGCAGGATTGAAATACAATGTGTTTTACATAAACCTAATAGGTAAGTATAATTGTGTTAGCCATAACAAATATGCTTTGAGCTATATCCCCTGAGTCTACAAAGTATTTAGTTATTTAGAAAACCACTTAGATTTATCCTTGTTTATATTATGTACTTATGCTTATTGTGCTTTTCCTAATCTCTAAAATATTAATTTATGAGTTGGCAGTTTCATGAAATTTTTACAACAATTCAGGAAAAATCATTATTTTAGCTTTCTGTAAATATACAATGTTTAATTGTCACCTAATTTGCTTAATAGTGTATATTCTGTGGGCAAATGGATGGATGATGTTCAGAAATTTTTCTTATAAAATATTCTTTGTTCACAAAATAACCACCTAAAATCCAATTTCCACAGCATTTACCAGAAACCTTACTGTGAGAAAATATTCTGTTTCAAAGATGCTGAAAATTTGCTAGCTCTAAATAGATTATCTCTAACTCCTGGTGAAAAATAATGCCTGCAAATTAAATACAGCAACGATGTTTTGTTCAGTAAAACTTTGTAAATATGCTTCTGGGTTTTTTTAATAGAGATTTACAAAATATTTTATACTACAAGTAATCTAGTTTTACTTGTGCCCAATTGTTAATACGAGTTGATGGCACACACATGGTGGGATAGTGTTATAGCTAAGATAGGCATGATCAAATTCCCAAGACAGAAATCAAGACTAGAAATCTGTGCCTGTTCCATTCCAGGCATCTTGCTAAGCACTCTCCCTGTAACAATCATCACTCAGTGCAGTTAAAAAAGTTAATCCAAAAAGGAGGTATTTTGATCACTAAATACACTATTGTGGTTAATTTCTCTAACACATCACTATTAACAAAGTCTTAAATTTCATGTGCTTTGGTTGGAAATACTGTAACATATTTTCTTTGGTGGTTATAATAATATAACCCAATGGTAAATAAAATAAATTGCTATTATTATTTAAACATTTTTAAAATATTTAGCTTGCCAAAATAATCTTTTTTTTTTTTTTGAAACTGCTTAGTGCATTACATTTACATGCATACTCATTTTTCTCTAGACATATAGTGAAATATCTCTCTCTAAATCGCCATGTAACTCCTTGCTCTTGCCTCTCTCTTTCTTTCAGCCAATACCAGGACCTGTTATACCTGAAATTTCCTCATAAATATTTCAGGACATAAGCTAGGGTCTCCCTTGGATGTAACATGTATAAACCAATCCCTGTGTCATACTGAGCTGTAAGGAATACTTTGTTTTGTTGTTTTGAAAGTAATACCTCGGGATTGAAGTGATCAGGTGGTTTCCTTGAATTTGGACTTTTTTTCCAAAACATTATAACATATGTTGAGTAAATATAGTTCAAATCTTGGGCACTGTACATATCTATATTTATACAACAGCTTAAAAGAAACTTGCAATGCAACACAACAAAATGTATAATTTTTTAGATCACATCTGATATACTCGGTTGAGATTTTTTTTAATGGAAAAACTGCAGCTTGTCCAAAATCCAAATACAATTATTTTAATCCCTTTTTGAAACAATGTAATGAAACGTCTCACATGCTTACCTTAGAAGAGGGAATACTGTTGCACAAACTTAGAAACCATATAATCTGATGTTCAAGCAAGCAAAAACACTAGAAAATTTGGACTAATGATACGCGCTGAAAATTGTCAGCAATTTTGTGTCCTGTTATTAGGTGTTCAATTCAACCAAGGTTTAAAGATCATCTGAACAGCATTTTAATCTTTATAATTATGTTACTCAGAGAATTATGTCCTTTGCTAAAGCTTTCCATGCACCTGTAGCAGGCCTAGGTCCATCAAGTGCAACATTATTTTATTTATTATGCTCCATTGTATTAGTCTATACGAAATTATGCTAAACATGATAGTCCCTGAATTCATTTAATATGGCTTTTTACTGACAATTATTTAAGAAGCAGTACAATGCTTCTTGCTAGACAAGTTATGGAATGCTTAGACAATTTCATAGTACAGTCTAACTGTACATCAATGTGTGCTTATTTCTTAGTCTTCAGTTGTTTGAGCCTGCTGTCCAAATACATGAGTATATTGTGTTAATAAGAGTAACATGAAGGCTGAGCCAACAAAAAAAAATATACTTGGGTTGTAGTATTGTTATTAGGCAACAAGAGTCATGTATTTAACTCAGAGCATTATAATGGCCTCCACACTCTCTTTAAAAAATAAAGTCAAATTCCTGATTAATGTAGTAATAGTACTTGCTCCTTTAGTGAGATATTAAATACTCCATCACACCCAGGAAAAGAAGCTTAGCAGAGAAATGAAGTTTCTTCACTTCCAGATTTTTTTGTTCATTAAAGTAGAAGGAGACAGAGATAATTACCAACAAAATTATTAAGACCAAGTTCTGTTGAGAATTGCACATGAAAAATACTGAAGAATAGGGCATAATGTGGCCACAGATCTGGTCATAGCATTCCACAGGGATCAGTTCAGTTCCAGAATATCCCAAGGAAATATGCAACTTTTTAGGTAAATTGATGCAAATTCTATTAAAATTTATTTTGATTTTAGCAATACATCTGCCTTTTTGCATTCTGAAAGACAAAGGGATAAATAAATACAGGTGGAGTTTAATAGATGGTAGATAACTACTGGATTTGCTATCTCAACAATAATTAATCAGTTGAAATACATTAAGAATATGGTAGAAGTTTAGCTTACAACTATCCAAACATGAATCTACATTTGGCCATATGGTAAATTTAACACATGGAGGGTGGAGGAATGATTATTTATACCAACTAGCTTAAAATGTCTGATTTATAGTCTCTCTAAGCAGCCTACCTAGCTCAGGTGCTCTGAATCACCCTGTTGAAGAGCCAAATTCTTTCCATTGACTGCCTTGAGAGCCTTGTCTCAGATGTTTGGTAGTTCAACCAGATTATGCAAATCTCCCCATTCTCCTCCTCCATCTGTCTCCCCCCCCCATATATACATATAGCTCATAGCTAAGAGCTTTTAGAGAGGATGCAGTAATGGAAGAACAACAGACTAATGCTGTATAGAGCCCACAGGACATCTCAATGTTTATTGCTTCACCTATGTTTTCATTGCTAATAAAAGACACAATATAGTTCAATAACTGAAAGGAAACTAAAATAAACTGCTCTTTCACTCAGAACTCAGACACACGAAACATATAAAGACAGTGTTTGAAGCAGAACACTAAAGGGAACAAAGGTATCCTCCGCTTCCGCCTTTTTACTCCTATGCATGAAAGTCTAGGACACAGACCTGAATAACATAAGGGTGAGAGATAAAATACTGGGGTAGGCAGAACAGTCTTTAAAACACTTTGCAAAAAAAAGAAGTATACATAAATTAGGTGAGCGATTTTGTAGAATTAGAAAATTGCCTCTTAGAAAAACTTCTACAAAAGAGAGTATTACTCTCAAATTAATTTGAGAGTGTGCACTTTCATATTGTTTTTATTGCTGCATTTCAATGCCTAACATTTTAAAAAGGTCTCTTCTTCAGAGTCCTACAAATCAGAACCTGGCCTTTAAAACATTGCAAAAGATGACAGCACTTGTGATTGCCAAATAATCCTTTCTAATAATATTCCTCTTGATAACCTATCTTTGTAAAGAATTCAAATTACAAACCTGCAGTATCCTAACTTTACTACTGGCTTCCCTAAGAATTCAAGTCACTGATGTCCTCACATACTCAATGACACTGCTTTAAATACCAGTTTCCATGGGAAACTTCAGCATTTCAAGCATATCAGTGAATGAGATTGAAAATATCCAGTCGAAAAAGGTTTGTTAGATCTCTCTTCTACTTTAAATAATTTTAAATGCAAAACAAATTATACACGGTCACACAATGTTTCTAACTCCAGTGAACAACACTTTTTTCCCTTAGTAGGTAGAAGTAGGAAAGATAGAGGCACCACCTGTCAAAACACATGGTTCTCCCTGGAGAGGCTGAAATGCAGTAAAATAATACAAATACATGTACGCATAAAAAGTAAATTTCTCCCTTTCCTCACCCTGCTGAACAGCCTAGCTACAGCAATGACACCTACTTCTGCCTGCACCCATCAGAAGGAAGCAATGTGTGTAGGAACACAGAAAATGAGGCCAATAAAAACCCTCAGGTAGGATGCCTTTTAGGGGTCAAAATACTGAAAGCACACACCCTGAAATCTGACATAGCTAAGATTCTGATTCAGGCTAAAGTAAGATTTGTGCCTTACTCATAAAGATACTCTCTGCAAGTGCTAATACCTGAACTAATTGAAAATTTTCTATATGAACATTTTTCTGTCAGAAACGACAGTATCAGTGAACCAAACTTCCCTGTAGGAACACACTGATTTCCACAGCAACACAAAACGAAAAATCAGTCATGAATTTCCTTTGAAGGAAAAATGTTGGCTCTGCCAGAGGACTCTGCCTGTTGCACAGCATCACAGCCAATCTTTTGCTCTGTGGTGTTATCACAAGACACACACACAAATTGAAGTACAGGAAATTCCACTTTAACAAAAGTAAGCATTTTCTTGACCCTGGCCATGTTCACTGACAATGGAACAAGTTGTCCAGAGTTGCTCTGGAGTCTCCATCTGTAGAGATCTTTGAGACACAACTGGACACAGTGCTGAGCAACCTGCTGTATCTAACCCTGCACTGAGCCAGGGGTAAGACCGGATGATCCTTTGAGGTTCTTTCTAAACTCAGCCATGCTGTGATTCCTCCCACCTATTATTATCACTACACAACCTAAGAAGAGGTATAAAATTCCCTAGTAACAATTAATATATTAGTGGAAGATGAAATGAAAGTAAACAAATGAAAAATGTAGTTTTATTAGAGATGTGAGGAGAGGAATAGTTTGTTCAAATTCAGAGTAAATTACTTCCTATTGCTAGTGGTAATACTCATGCAATGCTGAATGTGCTTTATGTTTCTCAGATACATACAATCTGTCTTTTCATTGCATCACACACTATGATTGATCTACTTTGCAGCGGGATTTTCTTCATTCCACCTCAGATTACATTCTCCAGGAAGCCAATAAACATATCTACTTTCACTCTCTTCTTTCTTTCCAGATATCACCCAATTATTAGATACAGTATTACATTCAATACAGCACTGGAGGACAGGAAAGAAAATTATAATTTAATTAAAGGACTGCCTCAGCATTTTACCTGACATATAACTGTTTCCTCACACTTGTGATACGAATAAAATCAGTCTATTCATCATTTATCTCTCTGTGGCTGGGATTAAAAAAGATAAATAGTTGAGCATACTTATATTAGTATAACTACTTTGATAATAAATATGGAGGACATTGTAAAAGGAGAGTAATCATTGTGAAGAATATTCACCAAAAAAGTCTTTCCATAAACTACCTTGGGAATATCCTGATAACCCATTTTAACTAATCACTTACTTTTCTTATAGAAATTCTATTTGTGAGTTGGGTTTAGAAAAAATATCTCTCTACTTAAAACATAGAGATATTTCCACCAACAGTGAAATCACCAAAGACTTACACGCATTTACGCATGGTTAAGGCACAGAATGGGTATCCATGCTCAGAAAACACTGGAGGAGTTAATTGAATTTTTTTTTTTTTGTATGTTGTTGGGAGACTTTTTTTATCTATGTGGGTCATTTGAGAAATCACTGTCATTATGATACTTGTAATGTGTTGTGCCTGGCTTGAGAACAAAAAGACTTCACTGTTCTCATATACAGGGCATAAATTGAGCAAAATGAAGTTAAGGGGACAGTGTCATTAGGAAATATATGTTTTGCAAATAACAATAAAATCAGTAGCAACAATCTTGAGGGTTTTACTTAAATGAAACTGCAAGTAGGAAGCTTTTAGAAGATATGGACAGGTATATATTGGGGAAAAGTCTGGAAAACAGATGATGTCCTAAAAAAAGTTTACAAAGGTTTCTTTCACACACACACACCCTTTTTTCTTTTTTCCCTGCAATTTATAAAATTCAATCAGAAATACTTAAACTAGATTTTTCTACTTCTAATCTGAAATTATAAGTAAACAAATTCAGAGAATATGAAAAAGAAACAGCAACAAATGGAAAAAATAATCACAAGATTCAGATAATACCATTTTGATTTACTTCTTAGTAACAAAAAAGCCACTTAACACTGTGCTATCCAGAGATTATATCAAACTGAGAGCCACAGGCAAAAACCCACCATGATAAATAGCTAAATGGAAACAGGCTGACAGTGTTTTGATTTCTAGCAGGACTACTTTTCACTTATCTACTGGGTTATTAAAATCCACACCAGCTGATGTACTGAAATAATCTTTTAAAGAAGAAGGTGATCTTTTGCCTGGCAAAATTTGACCTTACTCTGTCTCAGCAGAGTGACACAAAAAGTCCAGTGACACAGGAGCGAGGACAAAACAGAGCTTCAAATCCCTTTCCGTTCTTTTTCCATTCTGCAAATCTGCCTGGTTTCTTTATTGAGCGCAGCCAGGGTCATACAGCACACTGTCACACATGAAAAAGTATGCAGCTCACTCAGGCAAAAAGTGAAGTTCCCAGTCTGAAGCATGTAAATACAGGTTAGGTACAGAATAGGAAAAAAAGTCCCAGGTCACTCCGGAAAATTCAACAGTCAAAGTAAGTAGAACAAAGGTTTAACAGCTGTGCTTGCTCCTGAGGCTTCCTTCTGTTGCTGATGAAGATCAGGATTTTGCCAGTCCCTCTATGAAGGCAGAGTCTAGAAAACCTGACGTCTTGCTGATAGCAAGGGAGGGTATTGCAGTGAGAGATCAAGAAAAGGTTAAAAATAATCTAAAGAAAAACCCCTATTATCTAAGTTACTAAATCTGTAAAAGCTAGAGTTAAAAGAATGAGCAAAAAACCTTGATGGCTCTGTGAATTGCTTTTTGTAACAGTATATCATTTTCTTTACATTAAGTAGAATCACTTCACTGCCTAATGAATTCTCTCTGAATTAGAACACAATAAGACAAGAGGTTTGCTAGTTGTCCCCATCTAGAAATCTGAATAGATTAGTTCTGAGTAAGGTGACATTATACAGTTTGAGAACATCCTGTGCCACCAGAATATTTAAAAAATACATTTCCCACATACAGATTTTCTAAAATTAATACAAAATACTTCACTTAGCCCTAAAGCAATTTATATAATTTTTTAATGAGCTGACCCTCGAATGACCCTTGAATGACCCTTGAATGAGCTCAGCCTCAGCCATATTGATCATCATAACTGGTTTACTCTGGCCTCCAATCGGGAGGTCTGGAGACACACCATCTAAAACGCTGCTGCTTCCTTTGAGAACGCACGCAGGATCACTCTCGAGGAGAAAATACAGCGCAGAAAGAACCATGCCTTGCAGAATATACCACCTAGGGAGTCCTTCTGCTGTGCCTTTTGCAATCGGATATGTCTATCTCGTATTGGCCTTATTAGCCACCAGCATACCTGTAACAAATGTGGATAGAGCCTTTCCCAAATCTTCATTCGCGAAGCCTAGCCATGATGATGACCCCTGAAAAAAGCTAGTCTAAACTGACTAGTTTACTAGATTACTTAGATTTCACCTAGTTTTAAACAGCTCTCTCATTCTCACTGTCTTTCTGGATAGTGCAACTTAAGGCTGCGATTAGCTAGGTAATGCCCAAGAAAGATGTAATTGGAATCCTTGTCTAATTTTAATAGAGAAAAGTCAGAAGTCTTTTGAGGCAGTATAATTAATACACAGTTGAATACTGTTCAAACATCTCTAATGGAACCTACATGAAGCTTTTTTAATAAAAAATACTCATTTACAGGGAAAGTATTTTCTATTAGTAACCCAAATATACAGCCAGTTTCCTGATATTCATATAGCCTGATCAAAAGCTGCCTTACTTTACTTTCTTCATCCACAAACCACCACAGAGTAAGGTTTATGAGACTAGGGCTTAGTTGTCCCATTCATCACTGGTGGTTATCACCACATCACAGCTACATGTAGACAGAAAGGCATTATTTTTCACTCCTTCTCATAGCTCCCTGAAGAAATACATGACCCCTTTTATGCCTGCTGGTCCATGCACATGTGTGGGAAGGTGCTCTTCTAAGAGCAACACCTCTACATCTGATCAGGACATAGTATTCTCCTAGGCTGGATTAAGATTCAGCATATGGTTGACATAAAACAATATGAACAAAGCACTACTATTCAAGTATTTCAATTACTGCATCTCATTAAACTAAATATAACGTCAGCTATGAGAAACCTACAGAAAAAAAATCATAAAATTAAATTAAAGAGTTGAGTTCATTTAAATAAGATTTGACAACATAAAATCACCTCCTGTGAATATGTGACCCTGTGACCAAAGTAGGCTTTTTCTTCTACAGCCCCACTCAATGCAGTGAATTGTCATTGACCTGTAAGTAGTACTAGTTCACAATCCATAGACACCAATGGGTTGAAAACACTGCAAAAAATGACTTCTGTATTAAGGCAGTTGTAGTTGCACTGGGTCCTTGTAAGAATCAGGCCACTGTGTTCAGTTCATCAACTGACTGACTGATCCCAAGGACTCATAGTGAGTACCCTTCAGAGCAGCCACTCATTTTATCAGGGGCTATGCTGACTCTAAAGGTTGAAGAATAGTTGAAACACTGATATTTAAGACTAGGTCAATAAATTTGTCCAGATCATGCTTCCTTATAACAGTCAAAGGAACAGACATAGATTTATTTTTATCTTGTTATGAATATTTTTTTATTTCATTTTAAATAATGGAATGCATGGAAGACATTCATAGGAAAAAACGGAAATGAAGTGAGCAATTCTTTTAGGATAAATACAACACAAGTGAAATTGTAAGTGTGTGTTTGGTTAGTTAAAAGCCTGGTGCCTACACAAATTCTGACTTCAGTCTTTAAGGCCTCTTTAAAGCAGAAAGAGAAACTGTACTAGCCAGGTAACAGTGACTTGAAGGAGGAACATGATTGAAGAATGTCTGACTTCATGGATACCATAGCTGAAGGACTCCTTAAGATGGAACACAGAAAAACATTATTTAAAAGTCAGGTGAAGTAATAGATGTCAGATAGTACTTCCTCTGACTTGGGAACAGGAGAAAGTCTTTTCACCCGGAACATACATGCATAGACAACTTTTCTGCTGGTTTTTGTCCTCTGGTCTGTATTTTGAAATCAGACTTGCCTCTACTTGCCATTCAGAAGAATAATATATGAATGAAAACACATATCTGCCAAGGCGATATATTTCTTATCAGTTCTTGTTCATGGTTCTTGATTGAATTCGAGGCAGAAAATTTGTTGATTGGGTAAAAACTTTTTCTGCTACTCAACACAGGAGATGAGTGAAAGAAAGTGATATTGAACACAGACATAGACCAGAAGCACAGGGATTACATCTGGCTATATGATGTTTGAGTGATTAGTACTACCTGGCCAGCTGCTTCTTGTTCTGTTGACTTTTGGCTTTGAGAGGATGAAATAACCTTCAATGTTATTTGACATCTAGAAAAACAGAAGCACAGACACTTGGGTCACAACAACCCCATGCAGTGCTATAGGCTTGAGGAAGAGTGGCTGGAAAGCTGCTTGTCAGAAAAGGACCTGTGCTTGCCGGTCAACAGCAGCTGAAGATGAGCCAGTGTTTGCCCAGGTGGCCAAGAAGGCCAGTGGTTTGCACCAGCTACGGTGTGGCCAGCAGGACCAAGGCAGTGATCGCTACCCTGTACTCAGTACCAGTGAGGCTACATTTTGAATCCTGTGTTCAGGTTTGGGCCCCTCACAACAAGAAAGACACTGAGGTGCTGGAGTGTGTCTGGAGAAGGGCAACAGAGCTGGGAAGGAGTCTAGAGCCCAGTTCTTATAGGGAGCAACTGAGGGAGATGGGGCTGTTAAGCTTGGAGAAAAGAAGACTTGGGGAGGACCTTATCACTCTCTACAACTACCTGAAAGGAGGCTGTAGCCAGGTGGAGGTTGACCTCTTCTGTCAAGTAACAAGTGATAGGACAAGAGGAAATGGCTTCAAGTTGTGCCAGGGAAGGTTGCAATTAGAAAGGTTTCCTAATATCCTAACAGGATATTAAGAAAAATTTTTGCTTTGAAAGTGTTGTCAAGCACTGGAACAGGCTGCTCAGAGAAGTGGCTGAGTCACCACCCCTGGAGGTATTTAAAAGATGTGTAGATGTGACACTTGGGGACATGGTTTAGTGGTGGACTTGGCAGTGCTGGGTAAATGGTTGTGGGCTGTACACCTTTATAGAATGTCTTTCTCAGTAAAGAGGAAAAAATGTATTATGCAGAATCTTCTCTAAACTTCAGGCAAAGACTTCTTTGAATCTAGACATATTGTACTTGCTGAACATCAGGTATTTTTCTCAATTTCTCAATACTATAATTACTGAAATTGTGAAAAAAAAAAGGAATATTTTTTGGTATAGAAATAGTAGAATAATTTTTGAAGATTGTCCTTCCTGGTTTCCTCATTTATTCTCTTGTTTGGTTAAAGAAGTGGGGGATAACACAACTGATAAAGACTCAATAGCTGAATGAATTTGTTGAAAAGAAATAGGGAATCTAATTTCAATACAAACCTTAAAAATAGTAGTTGATGTAACCTTTTGATGTGAGTTATTCAAGTTAGCCAAAAAGACATAAAATAGCAATTTCTAGCTTTCAAAACCTTTTTTGAATACTGTGTTCTTTCAAGGGGAGTATTTGATTTGCAAATGAATGTAAATGTAGATAGCAAGATTACACTTTTGCCACGTTCTGGAACAAAAAAAAAATTAAAAATATTGCATTGCCCACCCCTTTCTGTTTCACTGTTAGTACTTGTCAAATATTTCATTTATCTGCTGGCATTTTTAAGTAACTTTGCTTGATTTTAGTTTGCAAAGAAATGATTCCTTAAACAAAT
The DNA here is from genome assembly GCF_001604755.1 of Lepidothrix coronata. NCBI lineage: Eukaryota > Metazoa > Chordata > Aves > Passeriformes > Pipridae > Lepidothrix > Lepidothrix coronata. The sequence continues at coordinate 3,291,212 of NW_016690248.1, read as the reverse complement.
TCAGAGATTTATGACTTCTTTCCCACTCTGTGATACGTTTTCAAACTATTTCATCTCTGTGTTCCCATTGACATATGATATCTTTTACTGGTGGTTACTAGAAAGTAATCCAGGACATCCAGGTCTTTTTGTTTGCAAACCTGCTTTCTAGCCAGTTAACCCTCAGCCAGCAGCCCCCTGTTACAAGGGTTTATTCCATCCCAGCTACAGAAATTTGCATTTCCCTGTATTAAAGTTATTTTAAGGTTCCTGTTATCCCATTTCCACCACTGTATAAGGTCCCTTTGTGTGGAAACCCTTAGTAACTGGCCACAGATAGGTTTTGTACCACAGATCCACATGTTTGAGTCAACTGCACAGATAATTTTCCATACAATTTACAATTCAATTGTCCAAACCAGGTGTCACTAATTTGGCTACAAGGATACTATGTAAGACTATGTCAAAGGTCTATACAACATCCACTGCTCTCCCCTTATCCACAAAGCCAATCATTTCATCAAAGAAGGCAAACAGTCTGGCCAGATATGATGTGCCCATGATAAATCCATGCAGCCTTTTGTCCCCTCTCTGCCTGGAGATGTTTTCAAGGAGGATTTGCTTTATAACCTTCCAAGGGACTGAGGTTAATGCCCAGTGGCCTGTAGCTACCTGGATCCTCCTTCTCGAGAGCAGGTGTGATGTTGCATATTTACAGTCATCAGTAACCTGCCTCAATCACTGTGATCTCTCAGAGGTGATAGAAAACGTCTTTGCAATGACATTGGCCAATGGACGCACTCCACCTGGCTCCAAGGTTTTCGTGTGTATTCAACTGACATAAGTGCTTTAGCTGTAAGCTCTCAAGGTGCTTGTCACTCATTCCCTAGCAGAGTCCCATGTGTTTCTGTTCCTTTACATAAAGTGCAAACCCTTCTTCTCACCTTTCTGAATCTATTCCTGGAAAATGGGAGAGCAAGTCAATAAGTAAAGAAAAGGACCCTGCTAAGGGGCTGCTCCAAGAATCCAGTCATGCTCTCTGGTTCCAGCAACGAACAATACACCTTGCTTTTGTTTAGTTTCCTGCTACAGATGCAACCTCAGTGTTTTGGATGAACATATTTTATTCACATAGAGTACTTATTGTGGTACCTATTTATAAGTTATTCTACCCTAAGAGTACATAAATGTTTTGACCCAAAGCCAGATCCCCAGATTTATTTCAGGCTGCCATCAGCCTTTAAATATTTGATGATGAACTTAAAAATGTAATTTCTTAACATATGGGCCAGTAGTTCATATGAAGTTATACACTGTTATACTTAGGAATCATTTGATATTCCACATCACATGCATAGAGGCAAAATTGACAGCAATCCTAGTCTTGAACAACACAGAAGAGAAATGGTAATTGGGTGAGATGTTTTTCTTCCAACGAAAAAAGAGATTCCCTTTCCTAATAACTAGAAAACTCAATACATTAAGGAAATACAAATGCCAGACCAGTGATTGAAGAAGTGACATGCTTTTCCCTTACTATCTGACAACTCCAGCTACACACTGTGTAAAAACCCTCTTGGTGGAGCTGCTATTTCCCTTAAAAACCCAGCTCTTGGAAACAAGAACAACATGCACATTCCCAGGTTTCCTTTTTTAAATTAAGTTTCTAAGTCTCACAGTTGCAGGAAGAAAACTGAAAATAAGGCTGTGGTTACAGAAGTTCTCTAGTCTGATAGGTATCTGGCACAATTACATTTGGTGTTGGCAGCTCACATTAAACTAATTAGTCAATGCCTACAGCATCAAGAGGAAAGGCACTGAGGCTTTGGTGACAGTCCTACATGGATTCATAGACCAGCTAGTTTGGTATTCAAAGATTTTTAGCAGATGTCTTTTGCCATATCCAAGAAGATATTAACAAAACTAAACTTCTTAAGATGCACCTCTATGCCGTAACAGCATGTGAATTTTGTGTGTGTGTGCTGTAAAAATATGAGTTTTGGGTTGCCTTCTGACATGGTATGACACCTCCTCCAACCTAATAACCTGAAGTCTTTTGGCATTGAACTATTACTATTACAGACCCTTGTAGATGTCTTACATGATTGGAATGTAACACAGATGTCCAGACTAAAACACTGACATAAGCACAAAAATTACATTAGAGATTTATTTACTTTTGTATACACCCTGGGCATATTAAACCTGATGTAAGGGTAAATGTATCTTTTTAGTAGGTTTGTTGTACTTTTAATTTATAAGATCATGTCATTCACAATTGTGAATAAAAGAACAGGTAACATTTAAAACAGTGGGAAAAAAAACCCAAAAGTGACATCAAACTCTGGTCTGGCTCAAAATCTACTATATGTCTGTCATCACTTCAAACATTTTACATGAGAAAAGTAACTTCAAATGTTGAATTTCTAGCTTTATATTAAAAAAATACAACCCAAAAATCTCTTTAAATGGACTTATTTTTCATTAAAAATTAAACATAAATAATTGCAAAAAACCCCTTTGGGTTGTTTATCTCTTGATCCAGATAGTTCAGCAATATTCATTTCACTTGTTACTATTCTAGAAATATGATTGTGGTATATCTATCACACTAATGCTCATATAAGCTAATTTTTTCAATTTTAATAATCTTGCTAGGTGTAAATTTTCTATAAGTTTGATATTGAATATCTTAAAATCCTCCAAGGCTGGAAAGGAAAGTAATATTCTATAGACAGAATGGCTTAATAAAAAGGCCTTGAAAATACTGACACTGTAACAGAGTACAAAACTATTTTAGGCTACTTAACAAAGGCCTCTTCACTTTCTCAAGGCCTTATACAGATGGAAAAGTAGTAATTTATACACCTGACTTGAGAGGTGAGAAGAAATTAAGTACTATTTCAAAGTACATTCAAAAATCTCCTTGAGAGATTTCTAAAACCTTGTTTCTTTAACAGTCATTATGAATTTTCTGTTAAGTTCTGACTATTACAGGTACTAGCTTCTCCTATGTTTTGAAAAGTGTTTTATGCCTGTGATGGATAATGGTTTTAAACTGAAGTTTAGATTAAAATGATGAAGTAGATTTGGAATTGCAGTCTGTCATTCAAGAGAGTATTTGTATGATGATTACTTTCCGGAAAGTCAAAAGATTTTATTCTCACCAGCACTGAGAAGTGTGTGCACGTCTGAATAATATTTCAGTTTCACATTCATTTATTACTGTTGTCCAGAAATTCTACAGAGATAAAATCTCTAGAGAGAAATTTCTGCTGTGCCCTGCTTTTTTTTTAATTGGAGGAACAGCATGAGAATATACTTTACAATATTTCTGCTCTTCTGCTCCAAGTTCTGATTAAAATGAAAAAAAAATTCAAAACTATATGATAAGATAATTACTGGAAAGATGAATATTGAGGGTTTTTTAGAGAAAGCTGGTCAGATTTGAGCAAAGGACAAAAATTTATGATCATTACTTAATTATTTGAACTGATGCTTATGAAACAGAATTCAGAAAAACAAATTAACGGAAACCTTTAAAATTGTGTGACTGGTTTATTTCTTTTTATGCTCCAGTGTTGAGCAGTAAAATAATTACACATTTTCTGTCTTTGCTTATTTTTTAGTCTTGGTCTACTTTCTATACTAGCTCCCTGTTTTCTCTGTACTTCCTAAACCCAAGCTTTCAGTCACTGTGAATATCCTGAAATTCAGTCATAGTTCTTGAGATTTCTATCTGAGGGTTCTACCTCATATCATCATTTTTTTTTCATCTGTCTTTTCAAACACAGACATGACTATCCATTTTTCTTCTCTGTCAACATCTGCATCACAAAAATATTCTCATTACTTTTCCTGAGAGCTCCTTCTCTCAGCTTTTTAATTCTGACACTTTAATTCCATGTAATTGTCCAGCTGAATGTCACTCGTCACTCCTATGCAGAGGTCACCCCGATCTTCCAAGCAAGAAATATTCTCTAGGTGTTGCATTTATGGTTTCACAGGCGAACCTCAGCCTCTCAATTCCGTTCTCTTTTTTGACAAAGAATGAAGAAGCTGGAAAGAACATTTTTTCTTGCCAGCTGAGGGAGGGCATTCTGGCCACAGACAGACCATACTGGAGTGCAAAGAAAGATCGTGTAGCTGGATAAAGAAAATAGTCATGGGTCAAAGAAGACATTAGGATGAAGTGAAAAAAAGGGGAAGAGAGAGGAAAGAAGGAAAATGAGAAGAAAGGAAATGGGGGAGAGAGAGGGGCAAAAAGGAGAATTAAAAATAGTAGAAAGGAGAAAAGAAAAGGAAAGGATTGTGGAAGATAGAGATGCACCTAGGAGGTTTCTGGAGAAAGTTGTAAGAATAGGAAAGGATTCTAAGGGGACAGAGAAAAGGGGAAACAGATCTTCTGTCTGACCTGTGACAAGAACCAGAAGTAGTGTCTAATTTTAGCAGAGTGGAATGAGCTGTTGCAATTAGTGACAGAGCCCTTGTGTACTGTTATGGTATGAATGCCAATAGCCAACAGGTGGAAGAAGTAGCTATCAGGTGGAAGAAGTATGCCAGGGACCTGAAAATCAGTTCCTGGAACATGTACAGTGAGGAGAACTCCAGGGAAATAAAAGGATAAATTCTATATCCTGCTTAGCTTTTGAACATATTGTCTGTCTGTATCAGTCTTTGGAAGGATCCCAAAATATTGATCAACTAAAGTTTACCTTCTTTGCAAATAATATATCAGTGATTGCTGGAGGCAACAAGCATTGGTACAGTAAAAAAAAAAAAATCCAGAAAAAAACATCATAGCTTCCAACAGGATGGATAATCATCCATTTTAAAAAAAATTGGAGAGGAAGCAGTAACAATTTTCAACTCTTCTCCACCACCCTTTTTGGGAGTTCTTCAAGTAAGCCAACACTGAAAATTGATTCTCTTAAAAAGCTTTCAGGGGAGATGGTTTTCACAGAGATTTTTACTTCTGTATGTGAACAAATTGCTCTATAAGGAAGAATGAATATTTTAACATAAATCTTGTTTTGAATGTGAAAAAGATATTATGATAGAGTCAGTCAGGTTGGAAGAGATTTCAGGATGTCTTTAGTTCAATCTCCTGCTCAAATTGCTGAAACTAATTCAGACTAGGTGTCTCATGGCTTTCTACAGTTGCTTATGAAAAACAGAATCACAGAATCACAGAGTATGGTGAGTTGGAAGGGACCCACAAGGATCATTGAGTTCAACTCCTGGCCCTGCACAGGTCCATCCCCAGGAGTCACACCATGTGCCTGAGTATTGTCCAAACGCTTCTTGAATTCTGTCAGGTTTGGTGCTGTGACCACTTCCCTGCGGAGCCTGTTGCAGTGCCCAACCACACTCTGGGTGGAGAATGTTTTTCTAATATTCAGCCTAAACCTCCCCTGACACAACTTCAGGCCATTCCTTCGAGTCCTGTCTCTGGTCACCAGAGAGAAGAGATCAATGCTTGCCTCTCCTTTTTCTTTCATGAGGAAGTTGTAGACTGCAATGAGGTCTCCCCTCAGTCTCCTCTTCTCCAGGCTGAACAGACCAAGTGACCTCAGCCACTCCTCAGACATCTCTCCTCAAGGCCCTCCACTGTCTTTTTTGCCCTTCTTTGGACACTTTCTAATAGCTTAATGTCTTTCTTATATTGTGGTACCGAATACTGCACACAATATTCAAGGTGAAGCCACCCCAGTGCAGAGCAGAGCAGGACAATCCCCTCCCTTGACCTGCTGGTGATGCTTTTCCTGATGCCCCCCAGGACATGGTTGGCACTCCTGGCTGCCAGGGCACTGCTGACTCACATTCAGCTTGCCATCAACCAGAACCCCCAGATCCCTTTCCACAGCACTGCTTTCCAGCATCTCATTCCCCAGTCTGTACAGACAGCCGGGGTTGCCCCATCCCAAGTGCAGAATCTGGCACATTCCCTTATTGAACTTCATATGGTTGGTGATTGCCCAGTCCTCTGATTTTTTAAGGTCTCTCTGCAGGGTCTTCCTGCCTTCAGGCGAGTCAACAGTTCCTCCCAGTTTCGTGTCATCTGCAAACTTGCTTAGTATCCCTTCCAGTCTTGCATCCCAGTCCTTTATGAAGATGTTGAAGAGCACAGGGCCTAAGATGGAGCCCTGTGGAACCCCACTAGTGACAGGTTGTCAGTCTGATGTTACCCCATTCACTGTTACCCTCTGTGCTAGACCCGTGACCCAATTGCTAAACCTCCAAGGACAAAGACTTTACAATACCTCTGACCAACCTGCTCCAATGCTTCATTGTCCTTAGTGATTTTTCATTTCCTTCTGTCATGGTTTGAGATTCTCCAAAATCCTAATTCCCTAGTCCTAGCCCCCTGTCACATCTCAACCTAGTGTGGGATGGGTTTTTCCAGACAAAACACGCCAGACTCAGAATGGGGAGAGGGAATATATTACAATGGCTATACAAATAAATATTATAACCCATTATACACACGATCACAACTATCTCTACTATGACATATAGTATTTACAATGGATCAGATCTCTTCTCCCCTCCAAATAAAAGTCCAGGAGGGAAGAAGGACAGATCCCTTCCAGTCTCAAAGCAGGAGTCTCTTCTAAGGCAGCAGGTTTTCCTCATCTCATGCATGCAGCAGCTGTGGCTGGATTTCTGCCAGTACTCACGAGGGAGGTATCCAAGCTTCCTCGGCCCCTTGACGCAGGCAAAGGGGTCTTCCGTGCGCTACGTCACCCCAGACAAAGGTCATTTCACCACGGTCATATCACGAGCACAGGGGGCTTCCTGACGGTCTGGTATCTTCAGGAGATTAAAGCTCCTTGCAGGGCCTCTGTGCCCTGTCTCAGGCTGCGAGCTTCTTTGTAGCTTGCAGCAAGGGAGGGCCCCCAAGGCCAACCTCCCACACAGTCCTGGTTCAGCTCTCAGGACGACTGAGCTTCTCAGCTCCTCTCTCTCTCCGGTGCTGCTGTACTCCAAGCCTCCTCAAATAGGAGTCCATCTACTCCTCCTCTCTCTAGGAGGGGTCTCCAAGGGAGTTTGGGGGGTCTGGTAAAGTTCTTACCCCAAAACTCTGTCTCTCAGCTGCTGACTCTCCTTCTCGGCTCTCCGAGACAACTCGGTGTCTTTCTTACTCAGTTGCATGTTGTTTCTGCTGCTCCTTCGGTTCAGTTCTTATCTGTCCTGGCTCTTAGCCAGAGTCTCTGGATGCTGCGTCTGCCACTGCTGTCTCTGCTCACTCACATTTATGCTGTTCCAGGTCCCCGCAGGCCCCCGCTGGGGGCTGGGGGCCAAAGCCCCGTGAGGGGCTCCGAGCCCCTTCCTCGTGGTTCTACAACATGGCCACCTCTCCTACAACAACCTAACTACAACTTGTCTCTTCTGGTCAGCTTGTGGAATGTTTACATTTTGCAGGAGCGTCCATTGGACAAAACTTCAAAACTTCCAGGGGTTTCCACCCCTTGGGGTTTTACCACTTTTCTTAGCCTCTGGGGGAAAACAAGGTCCAAACCACTACACCTTCTATCAAGTCAGAACCTCCCTCGAGGTAATAATCATTGTCACATTAGTTCAGCATGCACTTCAGTTCAGTATCTACACATTAAAGAATACAAACATGCACTGGCCATTAATGTGTTTTGCTTTGGTACACACAGTTTTGTAAGATACTGGTGGGAAGACATTATTTTGTGGCTGTAACGAAGTACAGTGAACATGACTGTAGATAAAAGTGCAACTAATTCTAATAATCACAGAAAGACCTCAGTTTTCCTGCTGAAAGGCCCATACAAGTAGTGACCAGTCTCAGCTTGGTTATTTTTGAAATCTGATAGTGTTACAGAGCAATTTAAATTTAGTAGTAGAATGGCTAAGGCTTCGTAAGAGAGTAGGCCTAGAAAGCAACACTCCAAAGTAGTATGTTAGCAACCTTGTTTGTGAGCATGGAAACAATAATCAAAGGATTTAGTCAAGCATGTATATAATGATTTGTTACCTTAGATGTAGTAAGGGTCTGTTAAACAGTTTCTAGGAGTAAGACAACCTAAACAGATTTATGATTAGAGTAGATGATTATCAATTGTTATCAGTATGAAGTATGAGCTTGTCTGTAACTGAATGTAACTGTTTTGCTGTGGAAACTGCACTTGTTTGTGTAGAAGTATAAAAGCTGAACTGAGAATGAGGGTCTTTGGAATCCTGACTTGGGACGCTAGTCCGCAGGTTCCCGGGCCCTGAATAAAGCACCGCATAAACCGGCACTCTGTTGGTTTGTGTCTTTGTTTACGGGCAACAATAGTACCACAGATCAGGATTTTTGAGTGTCAGTTCTGCTAAGCCTTGACATAAGAAATGTTGCTGTATTTTGCACGCAAATCGATAGAAACCTGCAGTACAAATCTCCCAGATAACTTTGAGGTTTGCAAGCTGCTGGGAACATTCCTTTATCTTCCTCTCTTCAGTCTTGTGTTGGTTAGACAAGAAAAGCTTTAAAGATTTCAAGTATGGACTTTGGAGAAAGGTGTTGGGGACAAAAAGAAAGAAAGGAAATAGCATAATATAAAACACTTGGATATTTCAGTTTCCTTTTAATCATAAGAAAAGTTTATCCGAGAGTTTGTGGTTGTCTTCTGCTGCCAGAAGCAAGCAGTGTTGTCTTATTGAAATGTTGATTTTTGGACAGCTGCTGTGAGCAAATACACCATTCAGACCTCAAACTTCCCTTCTGTCAAAAGTCATCACTTTCAACTTCTCCATGCTCATTTGGTCTAGTAGCTTCATTTGAAGTCAGTACAGAAGAAAATACCTGTAAGGTACAAACATACACTTCTTGCTACTTTTTCTTCCTTTTAACTCTAAAAGAGCAACTGACTTTCCAGAATTAAAACACCAGCAATACTGAGTGCTCTAAATGTTTTTCCTAAACAAGGTGGTATTTTGCCCCCTTTCATATAAATACATAGGAACTACTATAAGTGCAAAATAGCTACTATTCTTCCTTAATGTATATAGTTTGAAATAAAATAAGTGCATTGACTGCACCTTCTGCAGTGAAAAAATCAGAGAATCAGAAAAAATTCAAACGGTAAAATAGCTTGTGTGTGATCAGGCCACCTAGAAGTAAAATGAAAAAAATATATTGAGATCTCTCCACTGTCCTTTTAAAATAAGATTTAAAACTAAGCATCACATATTCAGGATTCAAGTGCCTCAGGTGGATCTTTCTGTTGATGACCAAAAATTCACAAAGTTAAAACGTATTTTCCTCAAAAAGAGAAGTTACATTTCATAGGAATAACCTCTTTCCAAAGGGAAAAAAAAAAAAATCCTTGAGAGTTCTCCAACTGCTCTGACATTCAGCCTTCATCAGTTCAAATGGCACGACATATGCAGACTATACCATTGCAACCCATGAAGACAACATAATTAACAGATTTTAAAGTACAGTTATAGGAAATGTACATGCAAATGCCAAATCAGTTAATATAGATTAAGGGAAGACTTATAAGCGTAGCAGCATCAGAGTGCCTCAAGGCCATATCTAAATATTTGACATATATTCCATTAAGAAAAATTAAAGGCCAGTCAGTCTGTCCATTTTACAGTAAGATTCACAGTAGGATTTGTTCTTCTTTTTGCTTCATCCTGTTTAATTCTATACAGCTTCTTGCATATTGCTTGTTGCCTAAGTAGCTAAGCCCATGCCAGTAATGAAAAGATTGAAAACTACCACATCTCTGTTTTCTCATCCCTTCTCATTCTTCTAGGTTTGTCTGTAAGGGCGTGGTATGTGCAGAAGGATGCATGCCTGTGAGAGAAAGGTAAGAACAGAGATTCTTTTGGTAGGTTTGTTGTTGTTATACTCATGTTGCTTCCTTCCCTTTTGTAGCTTCATCAGTGTCGTGGGTTGACCCTGGCTGGATTCTAGGCACCCATGAAAATCGCTAAGAGCTGGGAGAGGTCACACAGGCAAGACTCAACATGGGGATAATACTAAAATTTATTACTAATAGGATAAGAGCTAAAGAGTGAGAAATAAAACAGACTTAAACACACTTTCCAACCACCCCTCCTTCCTTCTATGTTCTCCCTCCTTCCCCTGTATCAGTGCAGGAAAAGAAGTCCACCCATAAGGCAATAGGTCTTCAAAGTCTGCTGTCCTGTGGGTCACCCTTCCATGGGCTGCAGGGGGACAGCCTGCTCCACCACAGTCTTCACCACAGGCTACAGGAGGTGCTAAAGCTCTGAGTCCTTCCCCTGTTCTGTGGGGTCCCTCCCGCGGGAAATAGTCCTTGATGAACCTCTCAAACGTGGGTCTACCCCCTCTGGGCTGCAGGTCTTCCATATCTGCTGTCCCGAAGGTCATTCCTCCGTGGGATGAAGGGGGTCTCCATACCTTGATGGTTTTTCATAGGATGCAGTCCTTGATGGATGAGTGGCACTGATGTGGGTTCCCCACAGAGCGATGAGTGGAGTCTTACCCAGGAATAACCTGCTGCGGCGTGGGCTCCTCTCTCCACAGGCCACAAATCTTCCAAAGGACCCTGCTCCATCCTGAGCCTCCCACAAGGGTAACAGTCCTCCTTCATGCATCTACTTGTTCCCGCATGGACTCAGCTGCAACCAGCAGGGCCATCCTGGCCCGGCCCAGCTCGGCCGGGACTAGGGTGGGGGACAGTGCCTATCAGCAGGGCCAGCCCGGCCCGGCTTGGCTTTAGCGCCGTGCCTGCCCTGGGCCAGCTGTTGTGCGGCCCCAGGCCGTGGCCACCGCCCCCACCGGCAGAGGGGGAGGTGGCAGGGGCCGCCCCAGCCTGGCCCGGCTCGGCTCCAGCACGGTGCCTGCCCTAGGCCAGCAGCTGCCGCGGGCCCGGGCCACCGCCACAGTCCCCCCGGCTTGTGGTGTGGGAGGCAGCCCGGGCCGCCCAGAGCTTCGGTCAGAAACTCCCCTGGGTGGAATTTCTTCTGCGCAACAACTATTTTCTTAAATATGTTATCACAGAAGCATTATTAAAGCTTCCAACTGTCTCTGCTCCTGGTCATGACCAGGAAGTCTGCCCTAAAGCCAACCATCTTCGGCTCCATGGCGGGGGAAACTTTTAGCAGCTTCTACATAAGATATCTCTGTAGCCCCCCCCCACCAAAAAAAAACCCAAACCTAGTCACATCAACCCACGACAATCAGCACTAAGGATATGTTTTGTTTTTCCATTAATTTTTCATGACCAGAAGCAAGAAAAGGATAGGGCCTTTTATTTCACATTTCCAGGCTGCCTTGTTTTTCCAGGCTGCAATAAAAGTAAATAAAATTGATAAGGCTAATGAGTTGAGGACTTGATGTTTTCGTCCTATATTTTGAGTCTGTTACAAGTAAACCTTTAATGGTTTCTACTAACCTCATTATCATCGGTCAGTCAAGCCTAGCAAAAGTAACAAGCATCGACTGTGCTCTAGCCAAGATGAGTTTAATCTGAGAGTCAATAGTCACTGTTTTTGTTAAACTTCTGTGGCATGCTGCATGTTATCTGGTTGACCTTGGCAATTCTGATCTCTCCTCATTCTCCTTTTCTCTCCTTCTCAATTACTTGGTACTTGTTCTGGTCTGACACTGGTTTGGTACTTCTTGGTTCTCAAAGTCCCAAAAGGTTTCTCTACACTTGGAAAAAACTCTGCAGCAATTCTTCATTTCTTATAATAGACCAATAAGTTCAAACGCAGACACATGGAGTTGCATTAGTGTAATTTTTAGTGAGGTCACTGAGGTGGCCATGGAAGACAATAATACAATCAATTTTTTCTTTTCTTTTTTTTATCCACTCATTACAACAACTAAAGTAATTAGAAAACTACATATTCTTTGTTTCTTTAAAAATATGACGTAGGATATGACTAGTAGAATACTAGAGACCTAAAATAGCTTGAACCTTTCAGATTCAAGCAAGCTTGTCTCCCACCTATGAAAATGTGCAAATCAAGGTAGGAGAAGGAAAAGTTTCTTGGCAGTGGGCTACCTTGACTTGTACTTTCATGTTTTATGTTATATTTTATGATATACATTTCAGTTACATCAAGGGAGACTACAAGAAATAAACACAGGTAGTTATAGCAGCATTTGCAAAAATGTAGTGCTCCAAAGAAAGGAATACCCAAATGAGTCTATGATGTAACATCTGTGCACACATAATGTAGCATGCATCTTAGAAGATGCCTTAGGAAGTTTCTTCAAGAATTAAGATAATTACCAAAGACCAAAATCTGCCCATAACCCAAAGAGGAGTGAGCTATGCCCAGAACTGTTATGAGTTTTGGCACTGCAGACTCTTAATCCATCTCTGACTGTTGCCTGTAAGAGCATATACCTCAGCCTTCTCGTTGCTGTTACCAGTTTGTCAGTCATGCTAAATGAAGGATGTACACATTCTCTGACCTTCTTTTTCTGACTAACATACCTGTAGAGGCCCTTCTTGTCATTCTTTGCATCCCTTGTCAAGTTCAACTCCAGATATGCCTTGGCCTTCCTGACCCCATCCCTACAGAACCAAACTGCATTCTTGTACTCTTCCCAGGATACCTGTCCCTGCATCCATGGCCTGTGCATTTCCTTCTTGCCCTCTAGTTTGACCAGTAAGTCTCAACTCAGCCATGCCAGTCTTTTGCCTTCCTTGCCTGATTTCTTACACCTGGGGATCAAGAGTTCTTCTGTTCTATGGAAAGCATCCTTAAAGATCTGCCAGTTCTGTCCCGGAGGGCAGTATTCCAGGGGTTTCTACTGAATAATTCCTTGAACAGCTGGAAATTTCCTTTCTAAAATTCAGAGTCCTAACTTTACTCTTCAACTGACTCATATCCCTCAGAACTGCAAATTCCACCAGTGCAGGACCACTGTAGCCGAAGCTGCCTCCAATCTTGATGCCCCCAACTAGCTCACTTGTGTTGGTGACCATTGCATCTCCTCTGGTAGGGTTGTCTATTACCTGGTTTAAGGAATTATTCTCCATGTGTTCCATGAGTCTCCTGGATTGCCTACAGCTCACCATGCTACTTTCCCAGCAGATATTGGGGTGGTTGAAGTTCCTGAGCAGGGCAAACACCTGAGAGCACATCTTCAGTAGCTGGAGCAAGAAGGCTTCATCAATAGGCTCCCCTGGATCAGGCAGCCTGTAGTAGACATCAACCACAAGGTTCCCATTGCTGCCTTGGTCTCTGATTCTTACCTATATGCTTGTGACCTGTTCATGGCTGTTCCTCAGAGACAACTCTTCACATTCTTCCCATCTCTTGATGCAAGTGGAACTCCTCCACCCCTGCTTCCTCTCCTGTCCCTTCTGAACAGCCCCTAGCCAGTGAAAGTCACCCTCCAGTCACGGATGGCTACAGGCTGGTACAACATTGTTTCATTTTCCAGCAATGTAATTGTTACAGGGTGCCAAAACCAGTCATTCCTTCTAATGCTGAAAAATATGATGAAAAGGAGTGTGACTGTCTCCTCCTGGTGCTCTCTACATTACAAATATAAGCTCTATATTGTCAGAATTTACAAATGCAGGGCTGCCAGGACTTCACAATTTTTGGAGTAGCATTTTCATAATGATCAGATTCATTTGCAAACCAGTTATCACATATCTAAATAAGCAATTAACAAAAATATAAATATGTAGTATATAATAGGTGTTATATTACATTTGAGGGAGAAAGCTATTTTTTTCTGTCTGTGGTGCATTTGTGTCACTGTCGAATGTGTGGTTAAAAAAAAAAAGCAAGCTCATATTGGCACATGATTACATGCCTAAAGGGGATTTTAGCTTCAAGTAAACACTGAATATCATAAGATCTGTGATGAAATTATAGGAACTAAAAATGATTGTCACATGGCAGAGACTCCAGGGCCTGTTGCTGATACATTCAGCTGTCAGACATGCAACCAGCCAACTGCCTTGCTTCAGCATTTTCTCTTATTTTCTACTAACACCTAAGCAGAACTTAGCTACATATATTCTTGCCAAAGATAAATGTCTCTCAGGCATGTTTTTTCTTTCCTAAAATTTTTTTTGATGTTGATTGATTTTTTCTAAAAATTCTTACTAATAGAAAATTTAGAAAAATAAGACTGTTTGCTCTGAAAGGTTAGACTACACGTGGGATTTTTTAGCTCCTTGTCTAAATGTAAGTAAGACCTGGGGGGTCCTATCCCTGAAACACAGTCACCTGTATTAATCTTCAGATCCTGGAATAACAGCATTTTTTTGGCTCTGAAGCATCCCATTTTCCTCAGACTATTGTGCAGGGCAAACGGAGACACCAAGGATCCTTGGAAGACTGCTGCGAAACTAGGGTAGATGCCAGGTTCCTGGAATAGCCTACCATCAATCCAGACAGTCTCAGGAAGACTGTGCTGGACCCAAGATATCATGAGTTAAGCATTTTAGGCTTCATTAATTAGTACATGCTGTAATCTTACTTAGGGTCTCATTTTTGCTGAAAATAATGGCAGCTGCTCCCTCTCCAGAGGAGCCTTCAATCTTGTGGAGAAAAATCTCAAGAGTCACTATAAAAGGAGAGAGACATTTGGCCTGCTACTAGTACAAAACCTTAGCTCTTTGTGAGAAACAGAAGAGCACAGGACATTACACTAATTAACCACTGCCACCAATTCTCCCTGATCATCAGGTCAGTCCTTAACCTCGGCGACATTTTGCTGCTTTTTCTACAAATGAAATATTTATATATTGGTGGCTATCAGATGTAATATCAGATTAATTATTTAATTAATAATTAATTATATTAATTATTATTACTCTGGTATTACAACATATTGTATCAATTCAGAACCAGCATTAAACCACGTGGCTGTAAATGTTTAGAAAGTTGCCACTGATATACCTTGAATTATAAGACACAACACTAACAGAAAGAGTGGTGCCACAGAAATACTTACAATATGCACTAGTTTGCCATGAATCTACCCTAAATTAGATACAGAAAGTATAACTGTACAGTGAATGTACTTATACCATGGATGAATTTGAACAGTTTCGTAAAAACACAGTATATCATATTGGAGCAATTACATCAAAATTAGCAGAACTTTCAAAATGAACTTGTAATATTTTTTATGAGTCTTGGCTTGGCTATGAATAGAGTCATAAAAATCTAAAAGATACTTAATGCAGTGTCTCATGTATTGAGAAATTTATGGAGTTACACACAGAAAAGCAGTAGTGAATTAGTCAGTAGTGAGTAGTCAAGGAATTGGATAAATGTTTGACTCCCTAAGATACAATACATTACTTACATTAGATATAAAAGAAACACCGGCAGGGAATTTTAGGGAAACCCAAGGAGAGTTAACAAGTGACTAATGCAGTAGCAGAATACATTCAGAAAAGCTAATGGAATGAAGAAGTGAAGTTACATAAGACCTTAACATATTGCAAATTCACTATATCCTGGTGTCATTGTAGGTACTTTAGGAAAAAAATGCCTGGAAACGTTCAGGATCACAGGGTAATAAAAGGAAAGAAGGTCCTTATAGAATCATATACACCTCATAAATCTTTAGGATGGTCAAATTTTCTTTGAATACTTCCTTGCACATTAGGCAAGGTATTTGAAAAAATGTATAATGGAAACAGTCTAAGAGGGTAACAGAAATAAGACAATATGGAAATGACTGTGTATGAGAGGGATTAGCAAATGAATAGGAGGAGGGATGTGTCACAGATATGCCTCATATTGTATTCATGAATTGTCATATATGACACAAGTCATATAAGAGACACAGGGTTTGGCAGGAAACTGTCAAAGGACAAATTTTCCATAAATATATTTCTTTTTCCTTCTTTATAAGACCTCTCTGTATTGACTATTCTCTGAAAAAGACAGTCTTCTGAACAGAAGGATGGATGCATACTGGTACCTTAATTTCTACCTTCCTCGAAGAGGAAAAAACTACAATAGCTAAAATATGCTCATCACAAAAACTGATTCAAGAATTCCATTGATGTCCCATGATCTGGCTCAGCCCATTCCGGAGTGCACAAATGGAAGCTCACATGTGGATTAAAGCTCTTTTTGCACATTGCAGTTTATTCCCAGCATCTTTAATGAAACTCCTCTCAAGACACGAACATTAAGCTATATTTCTTCTGGCCTGTTCTTCATCAGGAGTAAAATTCTGCCCTCAGACTTTATTAATGATTCTGCTGATGACACATGAGATGAAACAAAGCACAACTCATTCCAAAAAAAGCAGCATTTACTTTTCTAGGCTAGGAGAAACATTAAAATTGGTGATGACAGCTAGTTCTCTTAGAAAATTAATGATACTAGGTTCAAAGTACTGATTGCATATCCATAAGAGGTTTCATGTTCAAAGAGGAACATTTGATTGAACTGAGTTTATATATAGAAAGATGGGATTTGTTTCTTTCAGGATCTATATTAGATTTGGATTAATTTCTTCTAAATGCATTTTGCATTTTCTTACCACTTTTTTTCTGCAATACTTTGCATACTTTTGTACCTCACTTTATAAACCCCCCCAAACTTTAACATTTAAAAGGCAAACCCCACATGTTTTAAGACCTGACTGAGCAAACTGGACCATCAACAGCCAGAAATTTTGCTTTCCCCCATTTTAAATTGAACTGAAAATACCTGAATCGTTCATGAACCTTTATGTATATATTTTGGTGTTCACAGTAAGAATGGTATGCTGGGCATGCCCACCTTTCCTGTCTTGCAGCAATCCTCCAGTAATGGGCAACACGGGACACTGTAGACCTTCCCACTAGGAAGAAGATCAGTAATTGGCTACAAAACGTCGTAATTCTTGTTGTCTAAATCTAAGGTGCTTTTAAAAATGAACAACAGTATCTGCAGTTTGATCAGTGCAGCAGCAAGAAAAATAAACCAATGAAAACCCATTAATCAATTCAGACTTTTTTTTTTTCTGGCATCTTGCACTGCAGCTCAGTATTACTGCATCTGCTAAAGCCTAAGGTATAGTCTTTCAGATTGTTTCAGACCTCAGGTACACAACTAGCACAGATTTCCATCATAAAGCTCCTTGTACCTGATTAAAAAGTTAGTTGATCAGATCCTCAAAACAAGGTGTAACAGGTTTGTCAGCTTCATTTGGGTATGGCTGTCATATATTGTCACCTGAAGGAGTGTCACGATTGAAGTTAATCTTGAGGACATGGATGGGGAGAGTAGGTGCAGGTTTCTGATGACTTTAATGGAAAAGAGTTCCTTCAAGTAGCTTAGCCACTTCTGCCTACTGTTCAATCTGAAATACTCTTTACTCCCTCAGAATAAAAAAAATAGTGGTCATTAATAGAGAGTGATTTCATTATGCTCGATAGCTCCCAATGTATTTTTCTTCCAATGCTTTGTCTAAACACTTTTGAATTGTTATAATATTTGAGCATCCATAGTACTCTATGGTAGAAGTTCCACAATTAATATGCTTAACTTCTCATTTCCAGCCTGCCCTTGTTGCCTCTGTTTTATTTACTTGTGCTGACATCATCCTTCAGACAGAACACCTCTTCCTTCCTGATGCTTATGTGAATCCTAACTACCTCAATAAACTAAATTTTATAGCAGAATCCTGAAAGTATTTCCACAATGCACAAATCAGTACTGTATAGAGATATCCAAGACAGTTTAATGTGCTATTTGAGTGCCAAAAGCAGCAGAGCAACCTCCCTTGGCTCAGGAGGGTAAATTAACTCAAATGAAGAATGACAGAATATTTCTACGCAACAGCATATAGTACTTTAAAACCATATGAAGAAAGAGTGATCATATAGAGGAAAATCTATGAAAGACTGCTACACTGGAATCGAGTGACAGCACTGATTCTTTATTCACATTTACATGGAAATGCACATTCATACCATGCATTGGCATTGATGCCAATGTTGTAGCAGCTCTGTATTAAGAAATCCTGCTTGCCACATGTGGTTGATCAAACCAAACCAGTACACAGAACAGATATGAGCTGTCACATTGCATGGCAGTCCAGCATTATGGTATTGGGGTCAACTTTTCACATAAGGAATGTGCTAAGTGCAAATCTACATAAAAACAGCAACTACAGACACACACTGATCACACGGCCTAATATGCCAGGTGATTCATCTCATCATGTCACCTGAAGCACAAGCAAAACTTGCACAGAGTGTAAAGAGCTTCAGATTATTTCAATACTTTTTTAGTCCTAAAAAAGAGAGTAGAAAGCTCCAGAAACTATTCTTGAACAAGATTTACCACAGGAAGGGGTAGGTATATTTTGGTAACAACTATTAGCACACTGAGATGGCTCCTGTTTATAAGCTGCTGTTTTCTCTTTATTCATCCCAGCAACCAGACCAAGTAGAGCTCAGTATTCCCACTGAAGGAACATAAACTGTCCTCACAGTAACAGCAGGATTAGGTTGCAAATTAGTTGGCACTAGAGGTAAATATTCTAAACAAAATTTAAGATGAGTTTCACATTTCTGAAATATCAAGGGAAATTTATATTAAAAATTAGAAATTTCAAATGTTAAACGTTGTGTGCGTAGAAGTGCAGAGAATATTTTCTGACACTTGTGCTTTTTTTGTGCCTGCCTACAGTGGAAACTATAAGGATTTGTCTGTGTGCTGGGGAATAAACAAAAGGGATGCAGAGGAAAGCAGAGCTGTGCTGTGAGTTCTACAAAGATTGTTATTTGATTCAAAGACATACATCTTGGAATCCCAAATCAGTTTGTCCCCTCAGAAACTTTTCATAGAAGGCAGTAATAAATCATTCAGGCATTCACTCAGTCATTCACTTCACAAGTCCCACTGAGTGCCATGTATCTACAGACTGCTATGAATATACACAAGACTGAAAATACAACCAAGTTATGCAACAAACAAATCATACAGGAGTTGTTCTGGATGATGATAATAGTAGTGCTAAAATTGTTCAAGGAAAGAACAAAATTCAGTATAAATCTAAAGAAATAAAACCTTGTTATCAACATGATCAAAACGATTGAGAGAACTATAAAACATTATTTTAATATCCCTCCATGGGTTTTTCCATCTGTCTAGAAACTATGAAGAAAACACGGAGAAACTGTGACACAATTACATTCTGATTTATCCTATGTAATCTCCATCTCCACAGCCAGTAGTACATGTCTATTGGTAATATGTGTGTGTTTTCAAGGGCAGAAGAGTTCTGAGCTAATAGATCTAAATTAGGAAGAACCTTTGCAAACCAAAATATATTTGGAACTTTGCCATGGAGCAGAGCCTGATGAAGTTCCCACTGATATGCTCACTTTAAATAAAAACCACAAGCATAACTTACTTATATTCAGCAACTGTCTAACTATTAGGGAATGCTAGGTTTGAAGTGACTTCCTTGTTTATTGGAGTTCACTTGGATATTACAAGCACAGGACTAATCAAATTTATGTGGAAGGTTTAATTAGTATCTTTGGACTTAAACCTAAATTTTAGTAGGTCTAATTAAATCCCTGGGATTTGATTTTTAAGGTCACATACACTTTTCCCAGTACTACATCAAAACAGCAGATTTCCACAAGGTAAGAGTAGCTTCAAGCAGTAACTAAAGATAGCTGAAGTGCACAGAGTTCAGTGACAAGTGTTCATTAGCAGGAAAGCTCATACAGGAGCTATCTGCCTCTTGTTCAGTTGAGTATGCACATATTCCACACACCTGAATTAAACATACCACAGCGATTTTCTGCCCAGGCTCACTTATATATAGATAATAAAAAACAGCAACATAGTGATAATATTTTGGGGGGAAGGGAGATTTTTACATGACAGATTTTTTAAAAACATTTTCCTGGGGAAAAAGAAAAATATACCCTGGAGCAGCTGAAATTCAAATCTGTTTTGTGATTGAGGATCACTGTTTGTATATTGTTTATAAATGGAAATCAATACCATCACAACAGCATATTTATTATGAAGACATTCAATAGTGTGATTCTTCTACCACTTTAAAAGGTATTATGGAGAAAATCTACTTTCTAAATAGACAGACAAAACAAAACATTTCCCTTTAATTTTTGAACAAGGCATATCCTGAGTCTTGGAGTTTGTCAAATTAAAATCTTTAGCTGAAACCCTTTTAAAAATGTTTGTAAAGCATTTGCATTGTGTGGCTTTGGATTACAAAACTATGCAGGTGTACCCATGAGCAGGCAGCTCTCAAGTTTTTTCAAAGGAATCGGCATGAAGATAATTCTCACAGTAATATTGGACCTCAAGATTAACTCACCTGACTTTTGTTTTCCATCCATTTCACCAAAGTATTTGTTTTGCCTGTTAGGAAGGTTTTGAACATGCCAAAAAGACTACATACAATACAACATTGGGACTACTGGACAAGACAAGCAATAAAAGGAAAATGAGAGCTACAGTACTTGCACCATTTACTTTTATTATGAAACAGAGAGGCATTACCACACTACATGCTGTAAACTCAGATGTTCAGAGATTACTGGGCATGTCCCCAAGCTGTGCACCTCCACCAGAAAACTGTAGTTTCAATTCTCATTTGCATGTCACATGATTTTATAGATTAACATTGCACAGACTGGTATGAATATCTGCTCCTGCTGAGAGTGTGACTATAGTATCAATTAAAAAGGTTGGTTCTGGCAAAAATAATAGAGTAAACCTACAGAAGACTTCATGTTATAAATCCATTGACCAGAAATGCAAGAGAGGAAAACCAAAATTCCCTGAATATTTGAGCAGACCTAAATTTCCTATAGCTGTCGGGGAATAGTTGAACAACCTGACAGAAATCAGAAATAAACTCATGCCTCTGGATACTAGTCATATACAACAATAAGGCATCAAAGCAGCACTTACAGCTAGAGAATATCAGAGGACATGAGTGTTCATCCATTGGGAAGTTGTGTAGCTGCAACTGGCACTCGGCATTGATGGTAAGCCTGTGAAGAAACCAAGAGTCTGTTATTACATGCCAGTACAATGAACAGTCAGAGGAGGAGGCTGGGAAACCTTAAGTATCACTCAAGAATATTCTGACATCCATAAGTAAGGCCGGAAAAGAAAGAACTATATTTGCAGATTGTTAGTTTGCTATTTAAGTCTGATCCAAAGCAATGATAACTATGTAAAATAAT
The DNA here is from genome assembly GCF_001604755.1 of Lepidothrix coronata. Lineage (NCBI taxonomy): Eukaryota > Metazoa > Chordata > Aves > Passeriformes > Pipridae > Lepidothrix > Lepidothrix coronata. The sequence goes on along the minus strand of NW_016690248.1, from coordinate 3,270,057 downwards.
TTCAGACACATCATCAAGAGTTCCTTGATCCCAAGAAATCTGTGCATGTGTTTTTCTCTAGACAATTTATCATCAAAGGACCTGGGATGGAAACATTTATTCTTTATTTAAAAACTCAGGAAATATGGTTGATGTAGTGGTGTGTAATTCCACAAAATTAAAACCTCATAAAGAATCTTATAAGAAATCTTATCCACATATACTTAAAGTGTGAACTTAAAATTCTTTCAGCCTCTTTCAGCTGTCTCTCAATATATGTCTATATGCCATTCTATATTGTACAGATGCAACAAACATATCAGGAGAAACATCTTTAGTCCTACTTGAAAGCTTGTTTTACATGGCATCCCTAACACAAAGGATACTGTGAATGGAGCTAATTTAAAAATTACTAATAAAAATCAATAACCTTCAGTCTGATAGCTTACAAAGTGAATGTATTTACCCAGGGAGATAGAATTCAGTGTTAGTTTATTGTACAATCTTTTTCAGTAAACACTACATAATTGCATGCCAGAATTTCTGCAGCAAGTTTGGGTTGTGTGGGTTTTTCCTTTTAGACACTAAATAAAAAGCTCACAAACTGGATGGGGAAAGGTTTGTGTCTCAGATTTAGGATGGTGCAGAGAAAACAAAACCTCTGTCTTGGAAAAGGTCACCTGTGAGGAATTTAATCGTGTTATTGTGCTAACAGTAGAAGAGGACTTGCAGTGCTGCAGCAGGAGGGCATTCACATCCAGAAGTGGGCAAGGAAGAAGATGGAAAGGCCTGGACCTTGATTGAACCTTGTATTTTCTTATGAACACATAGCACCCATCAACACCTGACAGTACCAGGGCATACAGTAGTTACCTCTTCCATGTTATACCAATTCTGACACTTAGGTAAGACAAACTGGTTTTGAATTACAAAGTGTTAACAATGGCCAATGATCATTCTAACAGGTTTTTTTGCATAAAAAGGAGGTTGACCTGAGGGGTCAAAAAGTACTCAAAATATTTTTCACAAACTAAGAATGTTCACTCCAATGGATCAAGTATTACCTCTCTTTTAGCTGTTTTAAACAAAATTTGCAGTCCATTCAGCAAATAGTTTCTTTAGTGATAGGTATGTAAGTCTAACTACTATCAGGTAGATATTTAACTTGCCCTGAAATACTGTAACAGGACTTAAAAGGAAAAGAAAACACACCTAACCAAAAACCCCTCAAACCACCCCCCCCAACAACCTAACCAAGAGGGATTGGAGTTGACATCGTAATCAAAAAGTCTGAAGTTTGCTAAAGGCAATTGAAATAAGTAAGAACTCCTCACAGTGGAGCAAGCCTACGACGGAAAGGACACTAAAAATATCAGTAGCTTTTCCAGCTGTTTATTTCCTTCCTTATTGTCTGCCAAAGACTTTCTATTGGACCCCAACTGCTAATGCAATTATGATCGGAATATGCAGTTGCACCAAGAGGGCTGAACACAATCACTGAAGAAAATGCAGCGTGAAAGGGATGTTTCTGAAACTGTTTGGTTTGTGGAATGTGGTTTATGGCACAACTCCCTTCTGAACAACCCATCTCTTCCATAAGTAAACATATATTTTGATTTCCACAGGGTTTTTTTAATACAGGTATATAGTATACTGTATATATAAATACTGTATATATATACACTGCATTTCTAACATCATATAGTTTATTTCTAATATCATATAGTTGATGGTATCAAAAAGATTAGAAAAATTCTAAAAACCTTTTCTCTAGCAATTCACCCTTGTGATGAGATGTAACAGACTATCTTTCAGCATGACTTATTCAAAGAGTCAAGTATCAGCATTAGCATGAATCTAGAAATGCTTTATCCAGCCCTGGTTTTATGGGACTACATTTTATTACAAGCACTAAAAAACCCAACTTCTACAATTTAGACATACCTATTTCTAATTCTGTCTTAGAAAGACAAGACTTTGTTTTCTAAAGTTGACAGTACTTATGCCTGAATATTAAAATATTTGTAAAGCATGGTCAGGTAAGATTCAGGAAGAAAACAGCTGAGGAGAACACAGATACAGTGGAAAATTACTATTGCTACACCAGAAGCTTTGAGCCCTGCACCTTGCCAAGTGCTCACCTGAGGGTGTACAAGATCTTGCCATCATTCCATATGCGGAGGAGCTGGTTGGGGGTGGTGATCCAGTGAGCCTCCGCTGTCTTTGAGTTACGAAATATAGTGTCTGGGATCCAGATCAAGCCAACCATATTGCTGTTTAGAGTCAGTATTTTCATAGTGCTGTTGAAGCGAAGACGGCTATCTGTCCACGTCTGGGCAAAAAATACATCAATTTGATACTCCTGCAAAGAAAGTATGACACACAAATTGAAATCCGTTCCATACATCCCACTACTATTTGGTGTTTGGTTAGGCCTGTTCTGCTGTAGAGCCACAGGATACATTCTGGCCAATGGAGCTATGCTTTCTTTTTGTTTTGCTGCCTGAGGAAATTTTCTTTTCCTTTTTTCTTTCCCTTCCCCCCCTTCACCCTTTTTTCACATCTACGTGCTTTATGAAACAGGCCAAACATCTCACTTCCATCGTCCTGTGCGATAACAGTTTCTGCATGAGCACGTTCTTTTCCATTGTATCTAAAAAGTCACAGCTACAAGGTACAATTTGCAGACTTCTTTGTCATAGGACAGACTGACAAAAGACATGTGAAAGATGAACAGGACCAACACACATAAGCTAGAGAATGGTAAATTTCCCTGATTATGCCCTTTAGGGAGAAGATTGTGTAAATTCAGTAAATTAATTGTTCTGCTTGCTAGCAATTGTTCAGACACTGTTTTTGAGGCCACACTGCAGCAAAATGAAAAGGCACGTTAGTGCTCCTTTACAGACACCTTATGTGCACCTAATGCTAGGAGTGGAACAATTGGTCCTGAATAGGCTAATACCATAATTTACATGAAATTCATCCTTTCTTTCACTCGATGTTTACTACTGTGTTTTTGAAGGTAAGCCATCATATTAGGTATAAATGCAGAAATTAAAATACACATGAACAAACAGACAAAATTACATAGGTGAACACATTAAACATGTTGGTTTATGCATTTAATACCCCATAGAAGAAACTGTATTTTAATTTTGTATTTGAATTGTATTTGAATTCACATATTTTGTATGTGAATTCCAGCCACCAGAGGCTGGGAAAGGTAATGTTACATTTGTTTATGTTCCTCTTCCTCTTTTCAGACCCTGTAGAAACAGACATCTGACTGTGTCACACAATACCCTCTCAGTATCGCAGGTGTGGCTGCATCTGTAACAGAGATGGTGTTTGTTGATGTGACACAAAGTGTATGCTTTACAACACAGGCTATTACAGGGGTTGGGAATAATCCACAGGAAAACAATTCATTAGGACCCCTGGTAGATGCATTCTACCAGGAGAATTAAGGCTATGTGGAAAGTCTGGAGTGTCTTTGTCTTCGACCACTCTGAACTTGTTTTTATTGCCTTTTTGTTTGTCTATTCCTAAGTTTTAACACAACAGTATTATATCTTTTTTTCTTTATAGATAGTAAGTAAAGGTTGCAATCTGAACTGAGGACAGCGTTTTTGCTAAGAGTCACCTGTTTCTCCTACACTATTACATTTTTGGCAGGTCATCCTTCCAAAGGTGATGTTATAACACCAGGAAACCTAATCCACTGGCACTGTAATCCAAGTTCAAAACACATTTTGGGCCTCTCATCTCTAGCTGGTAAATGATCAAAAGGTGCTAGTACGTATCCAAATACCAGCAGTAGATTACCTCAGGAATTAAAGCCTAGCCACCAAAGACATTAAGGACCATCTTCCTTATAGCTTATCTCACTACCATTTTTCATTGTATTTTTAGCTTTATTTTCTCAGGGAAAATGACAGATTTGAATCTGAAGAGACTTTCATATTGATGACATCTTCACACATCTGAAGGATGCAATGTAATGCACCCAAGTGTACCTTTATTATTCAAAAAGAACATCTTTAGTTCACCACATTTTAGATTGTAGAGCCCTGGTCTTGTTTCTTTACAATCAATTCCATTTTAGTCTTTGGAAGTCTAGTGAAATCATTTGGTACATTCAGCTCCTGTAGAGAGGAATATGCCAGACATGTCTACGGGTTTCTCCAAATGCTGAGAGAGTAGAGTTGCTTTTTTTAGCTCACATGTGAGAATCTGTATTTATAGAATCAAAGACCATTTGTATACAGCTGGCTAATGACAGTGCTGTCTTTTCACGGGACAAGTTTTTGCGTGATATTCATGTTTGAGCTTATTTTATATGAATGCTTCATTTTGACTAAATTTAGAAGCAACCATAGTTCCTTTCTAGTATATCATACATATTTAATGATTTTTAGGATTTGAGATATTCAGGATTTCTACCCCGCCAAAAGAATAATGAAGACCTTGAGCTCCCTAACACATTGTCCCGAGAAGGTACTGCAGCTAGATCTGAGCAAAGTGGGCCCCAGGAGCAGTATAAATGTAACATTGTGGTTTCTATTCCGGTAAATTACTTTGGCTGAGAAACAGAATACATTAGCCTAGAAGCAGGGTAGTGCTAACACCACTGTCCACCTCCCATTTTTTATCTTCTTTACTTATTACTGCAACTAGAACGTGCCAGCAAAGATCATTATTCAAAATATCTCTGCAATGGGCCACTGTAACTCCATTCACCTTAATAAAAGCATTTCAACTCAAATTAAATGGTTCACAGATCTTTTGAATTAATTAGTTCTGTAAAAAACTCAATTTTTGTAAACAGAGGTCAGAGAAATCAAAGCAACAATTTAAAAAGCAAAGTCAATAAGTTGGTGGAAATTGACTTTTTAAACACTTTATCCTTTTTTTAATTTAAAGTATTTACAATGCTGTCAGAATGTACAATCTACAAAAAAAAATCCCAGTAAAAATACACATTTCCATATAATATCTGAATTTCAATTCTCTCCATTAATCCTTTTTAGAAGTCACTGTTACATCAGTAC
>NW_016690248.1:3206052-3263489 GCF_001604755.1 Lepidothrix coronata | reverse complement strand
TTTATCTTATACATTTCATCATGTAAAAAGATTGTTTTACCTGCAAGACTTCCATTGCAAGAAACATTCAGTAAAACCTGAAAATTATAAGCGACATTGTGTCACTGAAAACCTCTTTATCACCCTCCATGAGGTTTTCTTTGAAAATGGCATTTTAAAATTGGCATCTGACAACATTCACTTTACTTCCAAAAGAAACTCCTAGAACCAAGGAAACAGATTATGATCCTTTTACAGTACAGTATGCAAGTAATTGTCAGATGTAGAATATTTCTTCCCATTCAAATTTCATAAGTTCTCCTTTAAATCTGAAACATTTGCTGAGAAAAATGACTGAATGAGACAAGGAAAGTTAAATGGTATTTTTCTGTTATATGGTTACATACAGAGCAAGAAGCTAAAGACAATTTTTCTTTCTTACTTCCCATTGGTTTGTGGATGGGAGACATAACCCAGACTTAGCAACAGTATTACCTGCAAATAACTGTATCTAGCCAAGGTTCCAACTACTTGATTTTAGCTTTATATATATATATATGTATATATATATATATATACATATACACTTTTTTTTTCCGATATTCCTAATGTGGTTTCATTAGTGCCTTGAAAACAATCAGGTCAGCAGTGAACTGCTTGCCCTTCACCTGTGTAGGAATGATAATGACTGGGAGCACCTTGAAAGTGCCATTGTTTGAGGCATCTGTAGACACAGAGAAAAATACACACTTTTCAACCAAGTCTTTTCATTGTTTTCTCAGTCAAAAGAGCCACCAACCTGTTGTTGGCAATAAATGAAGCTTTTCTCCTTTCATGGTGTATCATTTTAGCTGTTGGTTAATCCTGGAAATTACTATTTCATTGGCTGTTGCAGTCAGGTAATGGATTTGAATGACTATGGATAACAGTATGGCATGCCTTTGTTGCTTCTGTTGCAGCCTTCTTATTTTCTGGATTTTCACAATTCTTCACAACAGTAAAAACAATAATATCAAGAGCCTTTTCCTTGGAAAAAATGTGAGAATTTCTTGCATGATACTTTCCAGGTTATTATTATTGCCTACCAGACAACAGACCATCACCCCAAGACTCATTTCCCCATAATGTAGCAAGTCCTTGGACAAATCCTGCTATCTTTTCTGATTGATTCAGAATTATTTCTCTAACTCTTCCAAAATGATATTTTTTCCATTGTAGAGCCTATATATTGATTGGTGATGGAGTGATACTATCTTTGATTAAAGCTGCTACTGGCATTTTTATGAGGTTGGTACTCAATCAACTGAAAACAGCTAGATAATTAGAGTCCAATTTAGATTATGATTATTCTGTGCCCTCCCACCCCCCTTGTATAACATGTCAACATACCACAACACACTACAAACACTGTTCCAATAAACTTGGAACTAGTCTAATAAAATGAGTAAGGGACAAAATATCCTTTAGTTACCAGAGGGCTTGACTTCACCAAAGTGGGTAATCCTATTTGTAAGCCTAAAACTGTTCTGGAAGTAAGTATTAAACTTTGGGGTTTTATTTCAGTCCAAACCATTCGGTATGAAGTATGCTTAAAAAATTAATAATGGTAGAATGCCTTACATGCAAACAGTGCCATAGAAATGTTCAGCACTATGGTTTAAAAGGGGACATGGGATGGGGCTGTTCAGGGAAACAGGAGAGAAACAGAAGAAAAATCTCTGAAGGGTGGGAATCTCCCTCTTACTACGCTCAGCCACAGACCACAGGTGAACACACAGAGAAATGTTCTTTCTTTATGCCCTTGTCATGCTTGGATTAGAAGTACGAAGAGAAGGGTCTGAGATACTGTCTTTTAATAGGAAATGTCCCAAATATTAAAGTGACACTCATGATGTCTGTTTATTTAGTCTGCAATTTGATGCTCTTGAGAACATTCAAAGAGCATAATCTCTTGAGAGTTTGAAGTTCATTTTCAATAAAAGTATATTTTTGCAGCCCAGCTCACCACTCAAAGGAAAGTTCAATCAACAACTGAATTGCCAAAATTATCCTGCAAAGGACTGTCTGATTGATTCAGCTGCCTCTTTAATTTTGTGACAAATGAGTGAAAGAGAAAATGCTCCCTGAAGTATGGGATGAGTGGTTCCCCCTTTCTGAACCAGTACATTCCCACATTTGACATAAAAAACCCCGAGAGTAACTGTCTGGAGCACAGCCCACCTTCAGCTTCCCTGATTCAGCCAGCCTTACCCTGGGCTACAAAGAGGAGAGAATGGTCCTCTGTCTAGTGGAACATCTTCTGAACAGACTTTTGATAATTTGAAGAGGCACAGGCCGTGCTGTATTTTTGATATTGATGGAAATAAATACTTCCACAGCAACTGCTGCATGATGTGTGCTGATTTTTCCCCAGATTGCATGGTGTATAGATTATAAAAAGCCAGGAACTATGGCAATTCCAGGAGAGCCCTAGAAAGCTTACTATGTTACCTTAGCACTATTGCTTGACAGCTACTGGTTGTTTTTTCAACCTGTGTGCAACTTGCCTTCTAGTTTCAAAAATTGGTAAAAACTTCTCTGGTATCCTGTGGAAAGAAACTGAAAGTAGTGGAATGGTCTACCATTTTCCCAGCAAAGCCATTTTGAATCCTACATACTCTCATTTTGTGGAAATAATGCAGAAAGAAATAAATGAAATATGCTGGAGAAAACCCAGTAAAATAAAGAGTGTATTTCCTATGCAGTGTATATTCAAAACTCTTGTGGTATCATTAAGACCAAAACAAGTCTTCTCTGAGAACAGTAATTCTCACAACATTAGTCCTGAAAGTTTGACTTGCTTTCAGCACAGCTTGGGATGAGAGAAGTAGCACCATTAGGGCTGCCTGCAACTTTTCCTAAAGTATCTCTGCCAGCCTAGAACTTCATGTTTTCAGAGTCTGCCCAGAAGCTAAACGGGCAGGATTTACTTCATGCTGCATACAACAGCGGGTTTTGGAGCCTGAGGATCCATGTCAGGGATCACCTTCCCATTCTCCACGAGTCTGCTTTGTTTCCCCTTTCTGTGCTTCTTCTCCAACTCCAGATCCTACTTTTATTCCTAGTAGTGTCTATTCAGAGTGGAAGATCTCAGGAAACATTTTCTCACTTTTGGGTTTTTTTCTTTTCTTAAACAGAATTTATCTTTCCCATCAGCATTAAGTCTGTACCTTCAAAAGATCCCCAGAAGAAATATATAAAGAATGATTAGGTTTACAGTGGTAATAAAATATATAACTGAAAACTTTCCAAACCTTTTTATGTCTAGAAAGAGTTTCAATAACTTGCTCAAAAGACTTTCAATAACTTGCTCTTTTGTGAGAATTCGCTTTGATACTTTCATAATGTTACAGGCATGATAGTTTCATGGAGAAAATACAATGAAAAAAGCAAAGTCAACATTGAGATTGTCACCACAGATATAAGGGGTATTCAGGTTAGCATTGTCAAAATATTTCAGCAAGTAGTCACAGTTGTCTCCATATGAATGCTGAATGCTTTGAATCAGAAAAATAAGAAAAAAGCTCTTCTCATCACTGCCTCAGCAGGAATCTTGGAGCAAGAAGGATGGAAGCTTGCCTTCTTCAATACACTATTGCCCTTTGCCTGCTCAAGGGATTATTTCACTGATTTCTTGCTATTATAAAGAGGGAAAGACAGCTAACTTCAGACTAAAAACAAAGCATGCAGTTATCATGTAACATTTCCTTTCTCTGAGAAAACATTTGTCTGTCTCATTCTGCCTATTTTGGCTCTTTGGAGGCTAGCTCCAGTCCTGCTGTATTTCAAATAAATTCTTACACTCAGTTAAAGGAAGGGCTGTAGATTTTTGTTTTGGCCCATCCCCTGACATTCCTTCATAGCTTCCCTTCGCTCCGCACTGATGGATTATCTCTTTTGCTTTGATCAATCATTCTATAATCAGAAACACAGCATGAAATTAGAACGAATGCATTTCAAAAAAACAGCAGTAAATCTATTCTCTTCCCTTTTGATGGAAGACTCCTCATACTTGTTAAACACTGCTGCTTCCCATTTCTTTTCGGACTCTTCCGTTGGCTTCTGTTTCTCTTAAAGCATTCCCAAAGACATCCTGATTGCTATGATCATTCCACAACTGCATTTCCACACCCTCTTCTCTTGGTGTGTCAGAAGGGCTAAGGTTCACATCCTGTTGCAGACAGGGCCTGATGAGAAGCTTTGCCTTTGATGAGATATAACTATGCGCTCTTAAATTGGGCTACTTTAGAGAAAGGGACATCTAATGCATGCAAGGAAGTCGCAGAGGCAGCAGGTAGACTTGATCACTGTTATCTGATGAGCAATGTTACTCAAAATGCTCATGAGAATAGTCAATTCTGAGAAGATTGCTGCTGGGAGGAATAATATTGTTGGGATTGACAGAGAAAGCACAGTGCCCACTCTTACCTGTAATTTAAGGCTTTACTAAGACAGCAGACAGGATGGAGTTTGAGAGAGAGAGAGAGATTCCAAATGCATAATTTAAAAAATCAAGGTTGTTAACTTGTGAATTTAGTACGACAAATGCACAAGGACAAACTTAAGTCCTGTGGAAATAGTAAAGAAATAAAAATGAATAATTCCTATTAGAAGAAACAAAGAAAGAGAATATTAAAAGTCTGTGAATATAAGTTAATTGATGTACTTAATATAATAAAGCACATTATCAAGATCTCCTAAGAATAATTGATATCTGAAAAAAACCCATAAAACAAATCGTAAAGATACTCAATTAGAATTTTAGTATTACCATACTACAATAAAAGATGTTTAGTTCTTGAGGCGTTACCTTATTCAAAAAAAAAGCTAAACTTCCCTGTTGACAAAAAATAAATGCATTCTCAATGACTACACACAAGACTTTATGCTCATAATCTCTGTTGAAGAACCTCTGACCAAAGAAGTGAAGGAATACTTTGAAACATCTTTTATGTCATCAGCAAGCTAGAAAAGGAGAGCTTACCATGACGTTTTTATGTGTACTGTCACTCTTAGAACAAGATTAGCTGTAAAGGAATGGGAGACAAAGCAGTAATGAAAAAACAGACACTCATTTCAGGGTTGAGGATCAGGTACAGTGATGGTTTCACACTGAATTGTGAGCGAGAGGCAAGACAATAAGGAACATTTGTAAAGAGCAAAATAGCAGATGGCAAAATCAGATGGGTAAAAGTCCTGTTCCAGCGTCATTTCCAGGGTAAACTCCTGAGGCCACGTTATATCTTAAGAAACGAAATGCCACTCTACTACAGTACTGAAATGTTTCAGAAAGTTGCTGTCTTACAACACTATGGTTGCAGGAAAAAAAAAGTTATAATTTTTTCTTTCTCAGAAGCTGAGATATTGAGGACATTTTTGTCTTCTCCAGGATGCAGCCAAATCACAGCTCACCAGAGATTTAAACCCCGTTCTTTCAAACCCTCTCCCATTTCAAACCATCCTGCCACCCATTTTCAAGGGTCAAAATAAATGCATATAATTCCACATTTGTTGTGCTTTTCCTCAAAACAAGCACTAACTCATTGATTGCATCTTCACAGCTGAATAAAGGGAGACTACACACATAGCTCAATCACCACACACCCAGTCCCTCACCTTATTTCACTGCCAGCTGACTTCCTTACTCTGTTCCTCATAGGGTAAATCTGCCACAGAGGCAGCTAAAATATAGAAATGGAGACATATACCAGTTGGTGCCATTCAGTCCTGGGGACAAGTATTGGTCCCTGGGTATCTTTGATTTAGCAGAATAGACTTACTCAGATCACAAACTCTAAATTTACTACAACACAAATGGGATCCAAAAGGGGAGTTTAAAGTGTTGGATGACAGAAATCAAGGAAATAAATGAAGCAACAGTGAGCAAGGGAGTTATAATCTACATCCACAGGATGTGAATAGGTGTTACTCGGATTAAAAAAAATGATGCACAAAAAAGCCGACTGTGCACAAAGTAGTAGAAAAAGATCATCTGTAAAAGCCGTAATTTGCATCTGAGGAAAATGAAAATGCTTAACTGCTCTAAAAATGAGAAGATGACTGCTCTGCCACATAGGCACAGAGAGACACTCCGTAATGAGTCTGCGTGCAAGCCTTTCTTCCTCTTAGCCTCCACAGGAGCCAGGGCAGCCCTCCACCCCTCTGCACTGTTAGCTCAGGCAAAATCAGACCCCTCTCTGCTTCTGCACTACTGGGAGCATCCTTTAAGGGGAGATTGAGAGCCTTTATTTGAAATATATAGACCCTAAGGCTGTGCTGACTGCCCTACTAGGCTGAACCAAGCCTTCCCACATTTCCAAGCTCCAATTCACAGCTCACTTCTTCAGAAGAAAAGAAAGCAGGCAAATGTACTTAGACTTCATCTAGGCTTTACAACAGAAGCAAAGAGGTATTTCAACACGGAAGTACCTGGAGGCCTTTCCTTGCCTCAGTTTCTTCACCTCTTGTATATTTTTTTTTTTTATTTTGATCTGGTTTTGTGGGCGATTCCCTGGGGTCTATTCACCCAGGTCATGCTTCCTACCAAGCCTTCTTGTGTTGGGTGGTTTGACACTCAGAATTAGTTCTGCCTCCCTTCAAGACCTTTCTTTTTAAGTCAAAGTTCACCAAATTCCAGTTCCTCCTAGATTTCAGTCCATTCTTTTTTGATATGAGACTTATTAAAACACTGGTAATTCTTCATTGTCTATAGTCAGGGGAAAAGTGACACCAGATGAAACAGCAGATGGCTGATGGCCATTCACTGGGCCATTCAATGACAGCAATTTCAGGAGTCCAGGCTGTTCCTATCAGTTTTATATGAGCATATTATACTTACAAGCTCCATCACTCACCAGTTGGGGAAATTCAAAAAGAGACTACCGGAAATTTTCAGTACCTCATATCACTCTTTATAAGATATATTTTGCAAAGCTCACTAGGGAAAATGAAATACAGTCTTGTAATGATGTGCAAGACAAACTCACTCCCTAAATCAGCATCTCTTCTAACACTGCACAATTAGTAACTTAGACTGGCATACAGTTTTTTACACTATACTAGAAAGAATAAAAAGTGCAGTTTCACATTCTAACCGGAAATGAAGTAGGTAATATACATATTACATAGGTGATACATATATATAGGTGACAACACAAGCAATCCTGGTATGTTGTACCTAAATCTCCCAGCACCTGGCAGGTAAGCAGATATAAGGGCAGCTGCATCTCCAACCCCAGTGAGGAAGGCACTCCATCCATTGCCATGGTAACATTCCCACCACTTCTGCTCGCTCCCACCCACTCCACTGGTCCCCTCCCTGTTGCTGTGGTAACCACTTGATACCAGTCCTGCTTCTCCCACCCCTGCATGCCCCTAGTCCCAACTGGACACCCACCCACCCACCCTTCAGCCATGGGCTCGGAGCACACACTGACATCAGCAGCATGCAGCTGGAAATTTAACCTGGGACATATAGGGAAAGCATCATTTTGCCTCAGACAGAAGAGGTTGTGGAGGTTCTGTTTGTTTTGTTTGGACAGATTTATGCAGGGATATGCTATAGGGGAAAGCCATGGGGTCAACAGAATGCTTGTATGCCTCTTTCCGTGGTACATGCACTCAGGCTGATCTTTACCCAGAAGTTCATGTCACTGATAATTAACTTTAGAGCAATCTCTTTTTCCATATTTTTTCCTTCTATTGTCTAATTACAGAAACAGTAATACTGACCCACCCACGTTTCTCTAACTCAGTGTTTTTTGGCTTAGTCAATCTTCATTTCTTTGATTTCTGAATACTGTTCTTAAATTGGTAAAGGTTTTATTATTACTTCTATTTTCTTTTTCTTTTTCCCAATCTCAGTTAAAGAAAGATGGAAAAAAATGTTTTGCTCAGAATCTTGCAACATTTCTTTCTGAATACTGCTAAAAGTTCTCCAGCCTTGAACACTTTCACTGCAAAGATATAAGCTGGGCAAGATTTCCAGCATAAGTTTTCTGAACTTTTCTTGAACACTTTAAGCTTTCCCAGATTCTTAAAGCTTCTTTCACCACAAGAACAGGACAAATCTTTCATGGCCTATACCACTACTAAATCTTAGCAGACAACTGGAAGTCCAACAAGAAGACGTGTGGAAGTCCAAGAGCTAACAGTGGTTTCTGGTTTTACCTGATATCTATACACATTCACAATGTTTTCTTCACTTCAGCATGTCCAAACTTGTAGCAGGAGAGAAAAACTCAGCTCTAATTAGAGAGCAACTTATGCCAATACAGGAAAAAAGAGATCTCTTTTTCATGTCAATTTTCTATTTCACTGTTGTTCTCTAAAACATATTTCATAGTGCCCAGCTGTAAAGTGTTTCATGCAACAATTCATAATATACATTCCAATTGCCTATGAAAGGGAAAAGTTATTACAGTGGTTTCAATACCAAAAACCAGTCCATTGCAAACAACATGAAAGAAGTGCACATGTTTTTTAGTAGTGGAACCCTGTGTGAATCTTTACTTTTTAATCTCATAGAACAACAGTAAGAATGAAAAAAAAGGATCCAAAGAACAAATTGTTTTAAGCAAATTCTTCTCATTCTTAAAATGTGGAATAAAAGATGACATGAGAAAGATGGTTAAAATTTTTCTGGAGGCAATAATGGAATGAAAAATTAACTAAGGCATGTGAGAATTCTTGAAAGCAGCTATTGAACAACTGAATTTTTAATTATGCATCTTTTAAAAAGCGAACTCAGCCTGAGTTGATAAATATGTACACGTCAGCTGCTGTTAGAGTGAAAAAAGCTAGAGGAGCAAGTCTAATGCAGTTTATATCTTTCTCTAAACCTGTAAAGGAGAACACTCATCAGAGTTGCAAACTGGCCACCTGCTTCAACTTTGTTCCATTTGAATTTAGTAACCTTCATAATTAAGTGGCATTACCAGTTTGGGAGAAATAAGTGATCAAATATCAAACCAAATAATTTTCTCATCTGAACCTTCATTTTGAACTTTCTGAACTTTCTGAACTTTCGTCTTGTTATTAATACAACACCCAAGTGACATGTAGTCCATACACTGAGGGATAAGGAAGGTTTATAACAAACATTAGGAAATTCATGGACGACTCAGTATAAGGCTGGTTTAAATTATACTTCCAGAAGCGTAAAAGCCTCAAATCTGGGAATTAAACAATGTTCACTTTAGAAAAACTTATTAGAAAATACAGTTCTATTATGTGATTAGAGTTTCTATATCAAAATCATTTTAGTGTATTGCAGGTGAGGTTCTTAATATCACCAGACATTATGTGATTTGACTTGTCTCATTACAGAAATCTATTTTCAGTACATATAGCAAAAGCAATATCAATGTCAATTAAATGACTCAGACCGACTTCATAATTATTGTTTTTATTTCAGTCAAAAAAGTACAGCCATTTCTGAGTATGAAGTTATAATAGCAACATTATCTTATTTAACATTATAAAAAAAAGTTCTTGCAAACTCTTGAAAGAAGTTCTTGCATCAAGAACACAAAAGTTGCAAGAAGCGTAGCTTTATTTTAGGAAACATACCTTTTTCTATACTGAAAATTTGCCCAAACTGTGACCAAAAGAAAATTAAACAATCAAACAAACGAAAATCACAGTCTGTATATTATTGGTAGACATTTTCTAGATACTTGCAACTAAATTTCTCAGAGAATCTGTCAAAACAGACTGCTGACAGTAAACAGGACTTTCTTTGTAATCATTGCTCTAAAGTTCTGAGGCTTTAGCTACAGAGATAAAAGCAAATATCCTGTCTTTTCCAAGCTCTGCATTCTTTTATTTGCATGCACTGTGGGTGGAGTACAGTTCTTTCTGGTTAGACCTTAACAGAATCCAGCAAAACTTTATTGCAACACTGCCAAGCAGATGAAAGAGAAAATGAGAAAAAGAACTTGACCAGAATTTTGAGTTACACAACTTCACTGAGATCACTGCATCACAATAGATATTTCAGAGGATGTTCACTCTTTGCTATTTGCAGTGGAATATGGCATGAAGAAATCCCTATGACTGCACACAGAGGTGTTCCCAAGTATATATATACTGCCGTGTTGTTGAGGTAAATACTGAGTAAAATGAGCACATGGTTTTGACAAATGCTAGGAAAAGAAGAACACAGATAGGATATGAAGAGATTTCTGAGAAAATTGTAGCAATTTTGGATTTTGACAGACCTAAATTCCTATCAGAAATGCACAAGTAAATTCTTCAGGTTTAACCAAAACAGCAACAATAACTTAAGACATTTATAAAGTATTCTTGATTTTGCAAAACCTATGGAGTCTTCAAAACCTATGGAGTCTTCACATTTGATAAAAGTAAGTTGACTAAACGGTTCCATTATGAATAAGTCCCCCATATTTACTCAGATTTTCGTCCTTCTTTTTTCTCCCATCATAAGCTAAACATTTTTTTTTCTAACTGATATTCATACAGTACAATGGACAGAATTTAAGATACCCATTTAGAATTTTCACAACATGCTCAACTTAGAAATCCGAGTTCCATTCTGAATCTAATGTGCTCAATTATCAGAGTATTTCTCCATTATATAAATTTACTAGACATATCAATGCTCTGTCTCTGGATTACTGCAGGAATATGCAATATATTTTCTAAAGTTGTTTAAAATTTATTATCCTCAGGTTCTCAAATAGTGGCGCTATTCTTTTTTTTTGCTTTTGCAATTTTTATTTCTGTATAATTTTAAACATTCTTCAGATCACTGTAACCTAAACTGGAAAAAGTAAAATTGCGAAATTTATCTCAAAACTGCACTCCAGGCTTGGTTCTCACTAGAGATCTTCCTTTTCATTTTATCAGTTGAAGATAAAACAGTTAGTCTGTCATTTTACAGTGTCATAGAATCTGAATTTCTGTATTTGAGTGTTGCACCTCTGTGCTAGAATCAAGCTCTAGTTCAAGCAAAAGACAAAGTGTTTTTTTAGAGGTCTGTCTGTTAAGAAGGTCTGCACACCTTCAAACCCCACTGAATTCTGCAGGATGCAGTGCCTTTAGATGCTCTTAAAGTCTGCAAAAACTCAGATCTTGAGCTGTTTATGAAATAATGCAGAGATTGCCAGTCCAAGAGTAAGATGCTTGCAGAACAGCAGGACCCACCAGTGCTGAGAGAGCTGGCAGATGTGATTTTATGTCCACTCTGGGTCATCGTTGATCACTCATGGTGACTGGGAGAAGTGTCCTAAGACTGGAGAAAAGCAAATGTCATTCCTATCACCAAGATGAGCAAGAAGGAAGAAGAAGGGAACTACAGGCTGGCTAAGCCTCACCTCTGTCCCTGGTGATGGAGCAGCTAGTCCTGGAAATGACTTCCAGGCTTATCCAAATTGATAAGCTCCTATGATGCCATGACTGGCCTGATAGATGAGGGGAGAGCATTGTCTACCTGGATTTCCTTTTGCAAGTAAGGCCTTTGACACTGTCTCACCAAAGATCTTCATAGATAAGCTGATGATTTTTGGGCTGGATGAGCAGGTGGGTTGAAAACTGGCTCAATTGTTGTGCCCACAGGGTGATGGGAATCAGTGGCACAAAGTTGCCTCTTAACAAGAACCAAGAATTTACAGTAATGTATCTACACCTTCCTTTGCCTTTCTATCCTGCCTTTTCTATCAGGTAAGACCTGTATTTTTATGCATTGCAACAACAGTGTATCTTCCAAACAGAGCTGCTACTATATTTCTTATTGTCTTAGGCCTCTAAAGGTTAAAGAGCATACCAGTGTTGCATTTCTCTATGTCTGTGGTAAGCAGAGGCAGGATTGCATTTCATTTGGTTAAACAGTGACCACAATAAGAACAAGTCTGCCAGTGCGTCATGCTAATTGCTTCCCTCTCTCTCAAATACTATCAGAGAAAAGGCTTTTGTCCTCCTTGAAATATTTAATTTCATGAAGATCAATTATAATCAGTAATATCTATTTGAAAGCTCTTAGTTGTAGTATGACTCTGCAAAACAAGCAAACAAACCAACAACCCCTCAAAAAACAAAATCCAAACAACACATCTCAGTTGTAACATCATCCTGTATATGCATATGTGTGACCCTTTGCTTCAGTACAGACAGGTGATACAAGCACGTCAACTTAGTGAAATATTTCATGTGTCAGAATATTGTATTTTTTCCTCTACTTGTTGCCAAAAAAGATTTAAAATGTCAGTTCTACTGAGATGGCAGCTTGTTATGAAATGAGACAGCACAACTGTCTTGATTTTCTACATGTACCATATATATTTTTGATGCAAAGTACAATAATTCTGAAGTATTACATAATTATTTCTGACATTGAAATCTTCATATCAGTCAGTATACTTAGAAAAAATAAAACACTCTAGTAGGTATTAAATGCCTATTTAAAGTACAAAATACATAACTCAGAATCAAACATGACTATTTTTTTGCCTTGTGAAAAATTTTCCACATCCTTAAAGCTGTGTCTACATCTGTGTTTGCAAAAGCAGTGTTACCTCTGAAATAGTTCATGTTTGATAAACTTTCCCGATGTCCTTTGTGAGGTTTACACCAACCATTCACTTCTGTCCCACAAATTACACCTGCTTTGTTGCAGAAGTGCCAGCTGGGACAAAAATTTTGTTATCAGACCAATCAATCAATTATACAAAAGGTCTGCTTATCCTGTAAAAGGCAGTCTCCAGAAGGCCTTTCCAAATTACCAGTTATGGGTCCTCTGTAGATTAAAAGAAAGGCAGAGATTTTATAACAGACCCCTCTAGAATGATTTGGGAAAACATTATAACAAATTCCCTTCAAACTATATTTTGCACAATGGTGAGCAACTGTGGTGTTTTGGACCTTGGTTTTTTCCCCAGAGGTTGAAAAGTGGTAGACCCCAAGGGGTGGAAACCCCTGGAAGTTTTGAAGTTTTGCCCAATGGGCGCTCCTGCAAAAATGTAAACATATCACAAGCACCGGAAGAGATGAGTTGTAGTTTGGTGGTTGTTGGTTGAGAGTGGTGGCCATGTTGTAGAGCCACGAGGAAGGGGCTCGGAGCCCCTCGGGGCCTCCGGGGCCCCCCAGCCCCAGTTGGGGGCTACAGAGACTTGGAACAGTGCTAGACTGGACTAAGCGTCTGTAGTTATGCCGGGAGATGTTTTCTCCATGGGCGCAGAGCAGCAGCCGGCACTGACCAGAGAAACAGTGGCACAGAGCCAGAACAGATAAGACCTGAACCGGAGAAGCAACAGAGACATGCAGCATTGCAGAAAGGACTCCTGGAAAGGGAGAGAGAGAGAGAGCCAGCAGCAGAGCTACTGAGTTTGGGGTAAGACTGATACCAGACCCCAAAACTCCCTTGAGACTCCTCTTGGAAAAGAGGGAGATGGACTCCTATTTTGGAGAGTAGTTTTGGACATGCAGCACCGGAGAGAGAGAGGAGCTAAAAAGCTCAAAGAAGTCCTGGAGCTGGACCGGGACGGCTGGATGGAATGCGGGGGGAGTTGACCTTGGCTCCCCCCTCGCACTGCTGCCACGGTGGCAGCCTGAGAACAGGGCACAGAGGCCCTGCAGGAGCTTGAGTCTCCTGGAGATACCAGACCGTCACGAAGACCCCCTGTGTCTTCGTGATACGACCGTGGTGAAACGACCTTGTCTGGGGTTACGAAGCCCACAGAAGACCCCTTTGCCTGCGTCAAGGGGGCCAAGGGAGCTTGGATACCTCCCTCGTGAGTGCTGGCAGAAAGCCAGCCACAGCTGCTGCATGCATAAGAAGAAACCTGCTGCCTTGGAAGATACTCCTGCTGTTCAGAGACTGGAAGGGATCTGTCCTTCTTTCCCTCCTGGACTTTTTATTTGGAGGAGAGAAGAGATCTGATCATTGTAAATACATATGTCATGGTAGAGATATTGTGATCGTGTGTATAATGTGATATGGTATTTATTTGTACAGTCATTGTAATATATTCCCTTTCCCCCATTCTGAGTCTGGTGTGTTTTGTCTGGAAAAACCCATCTCACATTAAGTTGAGATGTGGGAGGGGGCTTAGACTAGGGGATTGGATTTTTGGGGCTATCTCAAACCATGACAGCAACCCAGCAGAAATTACTTCTCCTTTTTCAATTAGGAGCTTTGAAATATTACCCTGCACATGATTACTTTTTCAACAGCAGTGCTACGCTTCTACGTTCTGTGTTTGAAGAGCACCTCACTGCAGAGTGCCTAAGCATCTGTTGCCAACTGTGCATGGCAGATGAAAGCTGAGAAAAAGATAATTATAAGATGACAATATTTATATCATTACTTTTTTGTTTCCTAACAGGTGAACAAAAATACCTTCCGGAATCAGTAGTGTAAAAATATTTTTGTGACCAAAACCCAAATATCTGACCTTTTTTCACATGAAATAATACCTTTGCTAATAGCATCACATGCTCTTTTCATATATTTGGCAACAAAGGTCTCCTTGTTCTTGTTTTCCCCACTGTACCAGCAAGACACAAATTCTTGTTCAAATATGACACAGATAAATCGTATCAGAGCACCATCAGTTAAAAATGTGCACTCTTAGGTTGCCATCAAGTTACACAAATTTGCCTTTTCTCCAAAGTTCTACCAGAAGAATACTTTTCAATTAAAAAAAAAAAAAGCAAAATCAAAAAAAACTTCCAGATTTTGACTTAACAAGGAAGCACTGCTTGAGTAAAACCTCTTAAAACACATCTCCTGCCCAGAGTGTTCAAATCCTTATAGCATTTTTATATATAGCTCTGTCCATAAAAATGGAGAAATTCTGCTGATATGATAGGAAGAGAAAAATTACTGAAGCTACTCATACCATAGAGCTTATTGATATCTTTTATTGGCTAGAAATAGAATGAAAGTTGCTGGAAGAGATGTTGAACTACATACTATCACATTGAAATTACAGGAGCATATGAATACTGCAGTGGCAAGTTGAATCCTGTCATTTCATTGCACAAGTGCCTAACCAAGTCCATGTTTATATCCTCTTAATATATTTATAAAATAAGACAAAGCTGTTTGATGCAAGCATAATTTTCCCCATAAGCTGCCTGGAAAATGTTTAAGTGTAAATCTGTGATCAGTGCTTTCAGGCTTTGCTGACTGTGTGTAGGCCCTATAGCAATAGTTCAACTTGCTTTTCAGAGTTGTGAGGAACCAACACATTCTATGAGAAAAATTACTGATAACTGACAGGAAATTTATGCACGCTTTTGAAGACTGGAATATGCATCTGGCTGGCTGCATAAATATTATGTCATTTGCCAAAATCTGGACACCCAGCTTTATGCCCTTTGGTTTATTTAGCACGGAAATAATAAATGGAATAATTTCACTTCTATATGAAGCATGTATTTCATGGTGTTTCTTTGGAGTCTTTATTCCATTTGGAACACAGACATGAAGAGAACTCTAGAAACTATCCTATCATTTTACTATTTGGGTTATAGTTCTCAACTGGACTAACAAATAGCACAGAACTCTATGCATTTCAAAGGTGGCAAGTGCATTACATGAAATAAGCTAGATAATAAAACACTGAGCATTGTTAGGGAGAGCCCCACCAAGGAAAATAAAAGTGAATCATAAGCCAGCAGCTCCGCTGCTCACCAAGGCATGGCAGTACTGTGGGAGAAGTGGGGGAATCAATCAAGCGCTGCAACAGCCCAGAGGCCTGATTAAGTCCTGCTCCATGGGGTAGATGTCCATGACTCTCACTCATGACTGGGAACAGCTGAACTCACAGTAGGAGCATTTACTGCAGGAGGAAGCCCACGTAAGCTTCCATGGCTGCAGTATAACAGCAGGGAGAAAAGTACTTGAAGAAGATTGTACTTTTGTTACATGAACTATCAGTTACAGAAGAACAGAATGGTTCTCATGGAAAATCTGTGACTGCAAACCTGTGACAATACCCTGCTATAAGTCCTTCTAAAAAAAAAATGGCATCAGCCAGTGAGGTCAGTCATATATTAGTGCCCAATCCAACAGTTTTCCAGGAACACAGTGGTTACCCAGGAGGAAAAATCTTATATTAAAGTTTCCACTGGAGTGTAATACCAAGTTTTCACTGTATTTGATGGAGATGCAGTAATAGGCAGCCACGCAAGCCTGAGTAGCTCCGGCTTTGTGCCCCACTGAAGACTGACAACGTCTCCTCAGAAGAGTATTCTGGCCATAAAAGTGCTCCCTCTAAAATTCCTTCACTAAATTTCTTTCTCATTATTGATCTCTAATTAGCTTAAGGATTTACCAGATTCTGGGTTATGATGCAAACAACATATTTTTAAGGATAAGTCATCACTTCATGGGCTTGTTATCAAAATAGGACTCATCTCCATGGGATAGTTCCATCAAGACTTACATCTCAGAACTCTTTATTTCCACGAAGGAAGCATATCAAACTAGAAATTTAGATCGGGGTGGCCTCAGTAGTTTAATTCAGAACTGTATTTCACATGTGTGTCTCTCAGTGCCTCTACTGTTAAATATCTTTGCACAGTTAGCCAGAGTTGGCCAAAAATCACAGAATCACAGAATATGCCATTGCTGAAAGCAAGCCACAAGGATCAACTCCAACTCCTGGCCATGCACAAGACCATCCTCAGGAGTCACACCATGTGCCTGAGAGTATTTTCCAAATGCCTCTCAGACTCTGTCAGGCTTGGTGCTGTGACCACTTCCTGGGAGAGCCTGTTCCAGTGCCCAACCACCCTCTGAGTGAAGAACCTCTTTCTAGTATTTAACCTAAACCTTCCCTGACACAATTTCATTCCTTCGGGTCCTGTCACTGGTAACCACAGAGAAGATATCAGTGCCTGCCCCTCCTCTTACCCTCACAAGGAAATTGTAGAATCCAATAAGGTGTCTCCTCAGTCTCCTCCTCTACAGGCTGAACAGACCAAGTGACCTCAGCTGCTCCTCATACAGCTTCCCCTCAAGGCCCTTCACCATCTTTGTTGCCCTTCTTTGGATAGTCTCTAACAGCTTGATATCTTTCTTATATTGTGGTGCCCAAAACTGCCACAATATTCAAGATGAGGCTGTCCCAGTGCAGAGCAGAGAGGGACAATCCCCTCCCTTGACCAGCTGGTAATGCTTTTCCTGATGCCCCCCCCGGACATGATTGTCCCTCCTGGCTGCCAGGGCACTGCTGACTCACATTCAACTTGCCATCGACCAGGACCCCCAGGTTCCTTTCATCCAGGGTTGTCCCATCCCAGGTGCAGAATCCAGCACCTTCCCTTATTGAACTTCATATGGTTGGTGATTGCCCAGTCCTCTAATTTGTTGAGATCTCTCTGCAGGGCCTCCCTGCCTTCAGGTGAGTCAACAGCTCCTCCCAGTTTTGTGTCATCTGCAAACTGCCTTAGTATCCCTTCCAGTCTTGCATCCCAGTCCTT
Source organism: Lepidothrix coronata (assembly GCF_001604755.1). NCBI lineage: Eukaryota > Metazoa > Chordata > Aves > Passeriformes > Pipridae > Lepidothrix > Lepidothrix coronata. The sequence continues at coordinate 3,246,023 of NW_016690248.1, read as the reverse complement.
TATGAAGATGTTGAAGAGCACAGGGCCTAAGATTCCTGTGGAACCCTGTGGATCCCTGTGGAACCCCAGTAGTGACAGGTCACCAGTCTGATGTTACCCCATTAACTATTATCCACTGTGTTCCACCCATGAGCCAATTGCTCACCCACCACATGATGTGTTTATCCAGCTGCCTGATAGAAATTTTGTCCAGAAGGATCCTGTGAGAAACAGTTCAAAACTTTACTAAAATCCAAAAAGATTACATCAACTGGCTTCCCTTGATCACCTTATAACAAGGTGAGTTACCTTGTTATAAAAGGAAATCAGTTTGGATAAGCAGGAATTTCCCCTTATGAAGCTGTGCTGGCTGTGACTGATGGCTGCGTTGTCTTTCAGATGTTTTCCAATACTTCCCAGAATAATCTTCTCCGTAACTTTTCCAGGCACTGAAGTGAGACTGACAGGCCTGTAGTCTCTGGGGTCCTCCTTCTTGCCCTTGAAAATTGGAACAACATTCACCGGCTTCCAGTGAGCTGGGACCTCTCTGGATTTCCAAGACCACTCAAAAGTCACCAAGAGAGGTTTTGTGATGAGATGAGGGAACACTTTGAGGATTCTTAGATGAGTCCTATCAGGCCCCATAGACTCGCAAATGTTATCCATGTATTTTAAAGCTCTAAAGTATTAAATACTGTGTTTGTCATGAATCAGTAAGAAAAAATACTAGAATTGTTCACAAAGCAAAATATTTCAAAATATTTTTTTCTACATTCTAGAAATAGTTTGTTCTTAAAGATCTTATTTTGATATATTAAAAAGCTGTCGAGGACATTGAAAACCTTGGTGATATTTTGCCAAAACTCCTTTATAAAATAAGTTATATTTCCTCATAAGGCCTTGATTAGTTGAACTAGCATTTCCCAACAGAAAACATTTCTATCAGAAATTTCTTTCCCTGGCCTTAGGAAGGAACGTCATTAATTTATTTGTTTGGTAAATGAAAAACTTACAAGGTCACTTGTAGCAAAAGTGGGAACTAGGAAGATTGACATCTTCCATATAGCAGAACAAAATATCACCCATTTATCCACACCACCTATTGCAATCACTGTGTCAAACTGTACAAAAGTTGGCTGTGCAAGTGACACCAGTATTTTACAGCAGACAACACCTCCATGCCATCCAGCTACAGTCTGGCAGAGAAAGCATGATTCTGAATAACCAGTTTTGTACTCCTGTAGTAAAATGTGGCCCAAAAACCGGGCCACACTGGGGAAATTATTTGCCTTTATTCTAACCACTTTAACAGTAGAGGGGCATTTTGAGGCACTAAATTAACCTAAGTATGCACAAGTCTGTACCTTCTAGTTATACACTCTTGTAGTGCCATGTGCTATGTTATCATCTTCCGAAAAAATAGTTAAATTTACATAGTAAAATAACCAAACATATAACACTGGTCTTTAGGCTATAAAACATCATAACATGCTGCAGAATGTAAATATTAGTAAACAATTAGTAACAAGCAGTCAGTTATCATTTCTACTAGATTAAACAATACTGTTAAGTTATTAAATTACTGAAAAGATCTGGGCTTGGTCCCTTTTAGTCATCTCACACTTTACCTTCTCAGATTGGGTGCTTCTCATGCCAGGTCAGATATTTTTTTAACTGCAGAGCAAGCCAAATAAACTTTCTAACAGGGAAGAATATTATTTTCTGCTATACTGGTAACTGAACAAAGGAGATCCAGTTAGTTCATATTATTGAAGTAAGAAGCAGTTGCTGCCTCTGCAAGGTAATGTGCCTGCAAAAAGAAGGAATGCAGATCTCATTCACCCTAGGCCACCATGCCTGTCTCAGACATGATGCATGGATTATGCTGGGTCTGAATAGAGCAGCTAGAGGGAAAGCAAAGCAGCTGTGACAGATTCAGCTCAGGTGGCTGAACTGGATGCCTCTGCAGCTTCATTGCTTCACCTTCTCCAAAGAAGGTGCTCAAAAGACAGTTCAGGAAGGTCTGTACTCACATATTCTCTAGATAGAAATTAATCTCTCTGTATATATATATATATATATATAAGCACTGCTCTTTCTTCTTCTTTAAAGTAGCATACACTGTTTATTCATCCAATGGTGCCTCTCACAGTGGGCATCTGGAGTTGTAAGACAAATTTACACCAAGTTCACTTTATATGTCTCTCTAATTTTAATTGTCATTTGCTTACAGTGTCTGCAAGGTGCTCAGTTATTAAAATTCAAATCAGATGGTACCATTGGTGCTTTAGAAAATATCATGCAGACCTATCAGTTACACAAAGCAGCAATATAAAGCTGCATTTATTGTCTATAATCAGAAATGCAATAGGAATGAAAAAACTAACTCTATTTAAAAATAATAAAAGCTACACTTTTCTTATACTCTCTGAACAAACTTGAATGGGCTGTGGCTTATGACCAATTTAGAATAATTTACCATCCAGATAGTCTGCACTGGAACAATAAAAATCCCATTTGTTTAGATTTATTTTAACAGCAAGATAATCATAGACTAATCACATATGTGTCTTTTCCCCTTCAGTATAATATATGTTTTCATTTAGGCAAAATTATATGAATTTTAAATTCACTGGCCTTAGTAGAAGAGAAAGGTAAAATCAATTATTTTAATGAATAAAAAAGCCTGTGGGCCATTGATAATTCAAAACTCTAACAGAGAAAAGGGAATAACATTATAACATGGACTACAATATTCAAAAGAAGAAAACAGTCTGGTTTATTTTTATCCCGCTGACTTATCTCTTATTTGAACATAGGCCAATATCATGCTAGGCACCACTGAAGGCTTTAAAGCTCAACACTTCTAAAAAGGATAAGTAAGTTGGCACAGCTTGATAGAAACAACCTGAGTAGACCACCTCAAATGGTCTTAGCAGTCTCCAGAGTAAATATTACTTTGTAAATTAACAAGTATTTAATCAACATTTAGGTCTGAATGCAAGTAGTTACACATCATGCTAATCTATAGGATTAAGAGAACTGATTTTATGGGTATTTTCTTCAATATCAGAATTTCTTAGGTTACTTTCCAAATATCTAAGTGGCTTCCTCACATGAAAATGTAGTACATTCAGCCCTTGTGAATTGCACCAGGCTGGCACTGTTGACTGACAGCAGGAAGGAAGGGCAACTCTGGGAACTGGCACTTGGCAAAACACAGGAAAGCCTCATCCTGCAGGGAAGCCTCTTGCAGCAGCTTCACTGGAAGTAAAAAAATGCTTTCAAAACAGCACAGGCAAGGCATTCATCAGAGTGATTAATTTTTTTTAAAGCTTTCACTCAGGAGTTACATTCCTCAAGACAGTCCTGCAAGACCATCTGCAGCACTGCTGGAGAGGAGGGATGGACAGCTTTAGTAAGGCCCTGGCTTTCCCCAGGCACAGCTGCCAGTAGCTTCTCTGGAGGCCATTGCCTCCAGAAGCAGCTCTGAATATGGAGCAGGGGAGCCTAGAGAGGAAACATCACTCCTGGCTCCTCAACAGGACTGCACAAGAACATGCAGGCTCCAACTGCAGTGGACAATGGCACGCCTGGATGACAGACCTTTCAGAACTGGTTGCACCTTAAAGGTCTCTTTGCCCTGAACAGCTGGCAGCATGTCAGAATTTTTGAGCAGAGGGCATATTTAGCTTGGATGCTTTCACAACTCAAACACTTCTCTCTGATTTTCCAGGAACACAATTTGATGATCATTTCTCCCCCTCAGCACTCATGGGTGACCTGTATTAGTCATAATTCCTTCTTTATTTGCATGTTGGCAAAACAACAGGAACCATGAAGAAAAATTAAACCAGATATGCAAATAGACTTTAAAATAGATACACATAATAGATACACATAAAATACAATGATATCGGTCTTTTTAATTAAACTTTGTGCAAAAGTAGCAACATATTTCTCTATCAACATCTTGCAGCTCCAAGTGCAGAATCAGTTAAGTAAATAAGCATGCTTTTGGAATGGCTGTATCATGACAAACAGGTTCACCTCTAAAAACAAGCACGGGAAGAAGCTGATAATTTTTTTTACTGCTACTATTTGTCAGTATCTGAAGGATAATCAGCTGTGACTGGCTGAGGAACCCATCTACACGAATTTAGGAATTCTGGTTAATTATGTAAAATTACTCAATATTTAATGCCTCGGTGTGTAATGAATCAGCCATGAACTACCTAAGTCCTCTGTAAATTACTGCCCACTCTATCTGGAAGATGAACCCACAGACAATGAAAGATAGAAGTTAACTGAAATGTTTAGGGTTTGAATGAACTCTACAGTCAGACAAAAAAAAAAAAAAGAGACCACTTTGGTCCTTCTTTGGAGACAGGAGTGGTAGATGCCCCAAAGAGGAAAGTGGGGGGTACATTACAGACCAGGAGCTGACAGAAACAAAAGGAATTTCAGGGCAAGAGAGTTAAAAAAGGGATGTGCTTTCACTGGTGGTTTGGCTGTGGAAGCAGCTGAGGAAAGAGAAACCAACTGCAGAGAGGAGGAAGAGAGGGGTGATGACCAGCAGGATCTGCCAGTCGAAGAAAGGGATGTTGCAAGGGGAGGATAGAGAGCTGTGGGTCTGTACCTCTAGCTATGAAGTTGGGTTTTTGGCTCAGAAGTGAGCTGTGCCACATGTTCACTCCGTAGTCAGGTTCAGCTCTCAAGTGTCTGTGCTGAGAAGAACTGCCACAGACCCCAAGAAAAACCAGAGCTCAGTTGAACCTAAATCAAGGAAAAAATAAGGAATGGGTAGATGTAGCACCTGTGGGCTCAAACACAAAAGCATCATGAACCTCAGCTAGGATGTGAGGCTGGGGAGGATGGCATTTGCCATCTCTCACCTCATCAGCAGGAGCAAACAAACGTTCAGTTATTAAAATAGAAGAATTTAATGTTCCATGCAATTTAAATTCCTGTTCCTCAAGATCATTAACTGTTTTCTGAAGGACAGAAAACTGATCAAGCTCCATTTCTACACTGTACTATCGAACTATTTTTGAGTGCATAATGATGATTTTGAGGATACTGTCACTATAGAAACTAGCGCTAAAGGAAGTTCTTCTGCTCTATTTTCCCATTAGAGAAAGCAAAGAAAATGCTCTTTATTAGGTGGTAGGAATGGATGTAGTTATATTTAAATATTTTTGTCCTGCTCCTCTTTAACCACTTCTGTATTTGACAACACTACCTTCAGAAAAAGCTTCCATTACCTTTATTTAAGACTGATGTTTTCCCTTTTCCACCTGCAGATTGTTCTGCTTGTACGCTTGTGTGTGACCATGCTTGTGTGTGTCATAAGTAACAGACACCACAAACAAAAACCAACACAAAATCCTTTTAGATTGAGGCTGATGTTGTCAAAACATGTTTTTAAATAACATACACTTTTTGACCTGGGAATTCCCAAGATAATGCTCTTTCCACAAAGCTCAAGTTTGTCTTCATGCATAATATACAATGCAGTCAAGATGAGTAATAGCTTAGAAGGAGAATAAAACTGAGGAAATCACATCTTAAATTATGATATTACTATGCATAGTATAGTAACACCTAGATGTTCCAAGCCCCTTTCCCACAACCCCTAATTGCACTAGATTCTATACATATATATTGTAAATATATTTCTGCCTTTTAAAAAAAAATTATTTCAGTATACAAGGACTTTGGAACAATCTCACAGTTCAGGTACCCCATACTACTTATAGTGTGAGCACAGACACCATTTCCCCTTCCTGTCTCTCTCATGAGGAAAGCCTGTTTGTTTTGTGAAGAAGGCACCATTCATACACAGATCTGAGCGCCTCGTTGGCCACTCCCGATGAAGCAGTTCTCTCAGATGTGACATGACAAATGGTCTGAAGGAAAGTGTGATAGTAGGCAGAGGTGGCAGAGGAGTCTGCACTACAGCTGGTGTGAGACCTTGGTGGTCAGCCCCCTAGGAAGGGGGCTGTCTGTCACAGCCAAAAGGCAACAACACACCAACACCTCTTGCCTCCAAGCTCTGCCTGTCCAAGCAAGTGCTACTGACTTGCTTTGCAGCAAAGCCAAGTACACCTTAACCCACAGGTGCTCTGCACTCAGCACTTCAGAGCCACAGACCACATGATCACAGCCCAGCTGAGGGAGTCAAAGTTCTAACCTAGGCATTAACTTTGGCATAGGAACAACTGGGGGGGCAAATCCCTGGATCAAACACACACAAAATGTAGCTGTTGTTCCATGCACAGAGCTTCTCCCAGCTCATTGCATAACACAGGATATGGATCCCATGAGGTTATGTGGGCAAATTTGTTCTGCAAGGATTTTATTCCAAAAGCATTTGTCGAGGAGACACTGACTAAAAAGGCATAGTTACCTTCTTTGTGAGACATCTTGAATGAATGAAGACTGACTGGAAGTGAACACAATTTCAATAACTCAGACTTCCAAAGACCAACCTCTCCATTTTTTATACCAATAGTGAGTCTTTTCAGGCCAAGAAGTTTAACAAATGTAGATCCACTTAAGCACTATACAAACATCAAGCAACATCTATGGCAGTAGAAGGAGCTGATGAGCAGAGGAAATGTTCTTGCCTCCCTCAAACAGACAGTCCTGGGTAATATCAAGACAGTTGAGAGCTGATCTGTTTAATGCCACAGACTGAAGTACTCAATTTGACTCTGGTTTCCAAAATGCTTAGGTGAATAAAAGTCCCTCAATCTTCTTTAAGTATTCCTGAGGGCACCTACAGCATTTACAACTCAAATATGCTTTTTGCTTTCTGTTATTTTACAGGTTTCCTTTCCTTTACATTGAATTTTCATGTTCTTAGAGGATTAACACAACATAAGGAAATAATGCAGACCACTTGCTCCCAAAGTTAGTTGCTGCTTCCAGATAACATCTGCATTGAGTGGAAACAGTCAGAGTTGACTTGACCAGGAGGAAAGAAGATATTATGTTGTGAAATCATGGAGTAGTATCATTTTATATAATACAGAAAACTGCATTGCACTCGTGCATATACAGAAGAGTGACAAAAGTGTCTGCAGTGCTTTATGGTAGATTTGAACCCATCCATACAAAAAATTAAATGGCTTACTGCAATTCAATAGAAATCTGTGCTTTATTCACTACTAATATCCTGTCAATAACATATCTAGATTAAAAAAATGCCATCCTGAGAACTACAGAGACTTCTTTGATCCAGGAGAAAATTAGTGATTAAACACACCAATTTGGTCCTAATAGATTTTTTAAAAAATGTTTTGGAATATTTTTAATAATGCTTTGAACCTGAAAGTAGTGATGCTTCAGTAAATAATTTGTTAAAGAAAATTTAATCTATGATGTCACAGGCAATTCTCCAAGCACTCTCTGACCTTCTATTGCTCCCACTGAACCTAAATGACTTTCTTGGAATGGAATTCACACAGGTGGAAAAGGAAGGCAAAACGAGGCTAAGTTGATAAAAGTATGCATAATCATTTCTACTGGTAAAAATGATTTCAGAAGGCACGAGACATCAAGATACTAACTATGCAGTCTGTACAGCTGGCCAGAGTTGAAAGATTTATTGTTCTGACTTCAGAATAAAAATTATGATTATAGGATGCTGAAAACGGAGCCTTTTACAACTCATAGAACACACCAGACTACTAAAAGCTGAATTTGCATGGTATGAATGAAGTATTTTATGCTGTAAAATGATAACAAACAGTCATAAATTAATGGGAACTGGACTCCTGCAGATAATGGACTACAACCTGGGATTTCCTACTTGTGTGCACCACAACTCCTACAGATCATTTGTTCTTGCACAAATGAATTTATGTTAACAAGCATACAACTACCCAAGCCAATGACATTTTATCATGATTACCACTTGTACCAAATAAAAAAATCCCCACTAGCATAATCCAAATGCTGCCCTTTTAAACAAAAGCTGAGGAAGTCTGCAGGAAAACTGTATTTGTTCCTAAGCAGTGCTATTTTCAATTACCTGTTTGTGCACACTAACATTTTCTTTTTGAAATTTGTTTTAATAGAGCCCAAAGTAGCAATTTAAAACTGTAATGCACAAATCTAAATAGAGCTGAAAATACCCCTAGGCGTTCACTGAGGAGGAGGCTTTTCAAAATCAAATGATACGCCTTTGGCAATCAGAACATCAACAGGTTGAACTCAATGAAAGAGGACAATAGCAAATGATGGGCAAACGATGGCAGAGCTCCCTCCAACTGAAATTGTATTTGACTGAGGAGCGATGGCGTGATGTAGCTGGAAATACACTTCCATCATAATCAAGGGTTGTAACAGGCAATCACATCAAGCCAGGGTGCGTCGCTTGGAAGGTACAATTACTGGAATACCTGGAAGTGAAAGCAGTGTGGTGTTCAGTGAAAGACTGAATGGAGAAAGTGCACATACTGGGTTCAGAGTGGAAAAGCAGTGCTATTTTGTTCAACAGCAAGAAGCAAATGCTGGTCCTTCTAAAGGTCAGAAATTCAAAACATGTACTGTCTCTCAGATTTTGCCTTGTAAAATTTATTAAGAATCTGTCTTTGTGAATGAGCTAAACATCAAAATAATGGAAGATGATGAATCACTTAACTGCACCCAATATTCTGTTGAAATATACATAACATCAAGAGAAAAAAAAATAAGGAAGATTTTCATATTAATACAATTCTAATCCTTCCAAGACTGAGAATTTTTAAGAAATATTCTGAAACAGAAACTTACTATTCAGGATGCAAGTGTTTACACTTAACCTCTTCTTTCAAATATGAGTTTTTACAACCAATTTTGTACTCTTTAACAAAGTCTACAGGTTCAGAAGCTTACTGTCATTTCAGGATTTGTGTTAATTTGTTCTTTTCTCAGTCATAGAATCATAGCATATGCTCAGTTGGAAGGGACCCATAAGGACCATCGAGTCCAACTCCTGGCCCTGTGCAGGATACCCCAAGATTCACACCATGTGCCTGAGAGCATTGTCCAAACGCTTCTTGAACTCTGTCAGGCTTGGTGCTGTGACCACTTCCCTGGGGAGCTTGTTTCAGTGCCCAACCACCCTCTGGGTGAAGAACCTTGTTCCTAATATATGACCTAAACCTCCCCTGACACAGCTTCAGGCCATTCCCTCGGGCTCTGTCACTGGTCACCACAGAGAAAAGATCAGTGCCTGCCCTTCCACTTCCTCTTATATGGAAGTTGTAGACTGTGATGAGGTCTCCCTCCAGTCATTGAGATTACACAACACACAAAAACATAAGGAATGCTTCTTTTTGTCCAGAGGCATGCTGAAAAGAAAATGGTCTCATAGAAAGCCAGCAGAAATCTTTCCATTTTTGTTTTTATTGATGGAAATATTTTCTTTAGGCAAAGTGAATTGTTTTAATTCTTCAGTGATTGGCAGGATCTAGAGAAAATGGAGCCAGATTCTTCTTAGGGAACTACAGTGGGAGGGAAAGAAGAAACAGGTACAAATTGCAGCAAGGAAATTTTGGTTAGATGTTGGAAAAAACAAGTGTGTCAAGCACTGCAATAGTCTGAAAAGAGACTATTATTAAGTTAGTTATCTAGTTATTAAGATTATTGGAAATATATCTGCCTGAATTATGGTGCAAATGAGACCATATGCCAGAGTCAACAGTATGGATTTTATTTAACAATAAATGTGGGGCAGAGAATGAGAGAGAGAGAGAGAGAGAGAGAGAGAGAGAGAGAGAGAGAGAGAGAGAGAGAGAAATAGGAAAAAGGAGAGGGCAAGTAATCAGAGAATCATAGAATCAACTGGATTGGAAAAGACATCTGAGATCATCAAGTCCAACCCTTGATCCACTACCACTGTGGTTACTAGACCATGGCACTAAGTGCCACATCCAGCCTCATCTTAAAAACCTCCAGGGACGGAGAATCCACTACTTCCCTGGGCAGCCCATTCTAATGCCTGATTACTCTCTCCATAAAAAATTTCTTTCTAATATCCAACCTAAACTTCCCCTGGCAGAGCTTAAGATTGTGTCCTCTTGTCCTACTGCTGGTTCCCTGGGAGAAGAGAATGATGGCCACCTGGCTACAATGTCTTTCAGTTAGTTGTAGAGAGTGAGGTCTCCCCTGAGCCTCTTCTTCTCCAGGCTGAACAACCCTAGCTCCCTCAGCCTCTCCTCATAGGAATTCTGCTCAAGTCCCTTCACCAACCTCATTGCTCTTCTCTGGACCTGCTCCAGCACCTCGATTTCCTTCCTGAACTGAGGGGCCCAGAACTGGACACAGTACTCCAGGTGTGGCCTCACCAGCGCTGAGTAAGGGGAAGAATCACTTCCTGGAACTGTTGGCCAGACTGTTCCTGATACAGGCCAGGATGCCCTTGGCCTTCTTGGCCACCTGGGCACACTGCTGGCTCATATTCAGCTTCCTGTCAAGAAAGAGAGTGATAGAGAGAGATTAAATGGAAAATGTATCACTACTCCTTGGAACCTGACAGCATCCTGTGGGTTTTCTTCTGGTCTTCTCAGTGGTGTGGGTCCCACAAAACATAGAGTCCAATGGATTAATATACGTTCAGGAGATGCCCAGGTCTGACCCCAGGGGGATCAGCTTTGCAGTCTCTTGCAACAGGCTTTTGATTTGTCCCATCACTTGGATCACATGCAATCCTCTGCTGGTGGAAGGCTCAGAAATGTGTTGGGGGGGCGCCTTGGGGGTCTTCGATGGTTACAATCCTTAGTGTCCTCCCATGTGAATGTCCCATGTGTATGTGGTCTTCTGGGGGGGGGAGCGGTTTACTCTTTCTGTTTTGTGGGAGGAGATTTCACCATCACACAGCCACTGAGTTCAGCTAGGGCATTTTTGTTTCCCTGAACCTCATTTACATTTCAGTCTATCAGAAGAGGTTACTGGAAATATTAAAAATTTTAGTGGACAACAGCTTGAGCAACCTGATGCATGTTGTCCTTGCTTTAAATGGTAGGTTGGGCCAGATGATCTCTAGAGGCCCCCTCCAGTCCATGTAATAATTGTACTTTATGAGGTTATCAGATACAAGTTAGACACAACTATAACTGAAGCTGGCTTCAGAAAAAAGGAATTAAACATGTTTTCTTTAAAGCAATCAGCAGTAACATTTCTACATAGCTCAAAATTTGTTTTCTAGTTTCCTTTAATACCAAATTCTGAATAAATTTACCATTTGTGACTACAACAAAAACATGTAACTCCACAGAATATTGTTCCTTCAAAATGCATTTAATCAGTTCTGCTGTTTTGATTCTTATTCCTTTAAAACAACAATTAATTTTATTTATAAGGCACATTTTTTTCAAAGTATCCAGTGAGTTTCAAAGAAGCCAGAACCACCTCCATGTTGTGGTTTTGATGAGAAATACCCCAAAAAAGATCAAGATTAGCTCCATTTATAGTGTTTCTGTTTTGGACTCAGAGGTCTTTTTTTAATAACCCTGGCCAAGCAGACTATGAAACAGTATAATTATCTTTCCTCCTACAGTTCAGTATTCCTTGCCTGTTCTATTAAATGTCTTATTTGGAGTTCTAGTTGTAGAAATATCTACTCTGGTAATTAATGATTCATATAAATTCACTATTTCTTGTAAGGATCACTACAAGTCATAAAATGCAAGCAGCCAATATAAGATTTGACTGGCCTTCAGTCCCTAGCTACACATTTTCTCCAAGAATGAATATTCAGGATAATGTAATGTGAATGAGTCACCATGATTTTGGGATTCAGATCACTAGGTCTGAACAGAAGTATTCAAGATGTATCTTGAATCCTCCAATTAATACAGTCATGAGACAATACTGCCAATTAGGAAGCTGATCATACCTTCTGATTCTGGTAAAACTGGGGGCCAGCAGGTAAAAGCAGTGCTAAAAGATGAAGATCCTCAGTGAAGAAAAGATCCTGGTTATAGGAAGATCCCAAAGAACAGGGATGTTCACGGAAACAAATGCCACAGATCCCCAGGGACCTGGCCACCAACAGCTTAGACAGGTCACTAACAGCTGGGCAACTGCACAGCAAGAACTGACACAACATTCTGTCCCACCTTCCCAGAGCAGCAGCCATCTCCTTGCTGGGCTGGGAAGCTGAGACTTGTGGAATACAGAGCTAGGGAAAGTGAAAGTGATTGCACGAGATAAACAAATGTAATCTTACTGGTTTTTAAATAATTCCCAGTATCCACATCCTCTATGGGTTGTTTTGCACTCTGCCTTACCCATGGCAGAGACAAAAAATAATAATGGATACAGGCAGCCAGCAACACTGCCTACCAAATGGAAGATCTCCACCTTGTCCACAGTCATCTTATTCTTCACTTCATGACACACCTCGGGTTATGTGGCTATGCAACAATGAAGTGAAACACAATACTCTGTAGTGCATGTGACAGCACTGTGTGCAAAGTAATGTGCAAGGCAATTCACCACTTTCCGCAGCTGATCTGCACTCAACAATGAGGATGTTTCTATTTATGCAAGTAAAAGTCACAACCAGAGGTAATTGGCTGCGCTCGTTTTCTGAGATACACCACTGGCATCAATTTAAGTGAATGGTTTTCTTACAAAAGGAGAGCAATTGTTGAGCAGTGGCACTGCAGAAAAACAGCAACACTAAAAAAGAGTCAATTGGAAAAATAAAGAATAAAGGGGGAAAACAAAAATATAAGACTTCAGAGGAATAATGGAAGATGGCATGTGGGAAATTCATTCTTCCACTTCCTAAGGGCAACATAGGTAAATATACTTGTATTTATAAATTAGGTAAATATACTTGTCCAACTGTTATCCTATCTGTCTGTCCCCCTGAAAAGAGCAGACAGAACTGAAAAAGATTGTAAGTAATGGTTTCCGTCCCAGGGCTTCATGATTTTTTCACGTACCAAAACCAAATAATTTTAATGCGCAGAATAGAGAGAACAGCTTTATATTATTCAAACACTATCACCTATACTAATTAATGTTACTCAGAAGTCAACATTCTCTTTTCTTCCATTTTTTCCCATTTATGACGGAGTTTAACTGGCACATAAATGAATCCACTGGAAGTCAAGCTGGATGGCTACTGTTGACCTTTCTGATTAATTAGACATTTCAGCCAATTAGATATGTTACAACTTCACAATTTACTTCTTGTATCAAACAGCCCCCACTCCTGAAGGTATAGTTCTGGCAATTGCCACTAAGTGTCACTGTTCACATAGCCTCGAAACCCATAATAGCCCGCAAATAAAATTTGGGCTTGGGGAAGACCCTCTATAGTTGGGCAGGTTTGGGTGCAGAAGTCTCCCAGGTGATAATCTCATGTCAGTATAGTCAGCTACTGACAGTGCTCCAAGCCAGGGCTGCTTCCCACTGCAGTCCACAGGCTGGGATCTCCTGTGACACAACAATAAGAAAGGAGGACAGTACAAACACTGGATAACAAGTGGTGAGCAAGAAGGCTAACATGCAATATGAGAAACTTGGAGTGAAACACTAGAGATTCAGTAAGGAACAGCTCCTCACACCACCTGTTGTAACTGACTGCAAGAACATTTCTAGCCTCTTTCAGAGAAAAGACAGCTAGGTTAACTGAAAACACCAGCCGCCATCATCCTGCTAAATAGCAGGACCCAACTGTGCACTATTTTGGATGAAGTATCCAGCAGCTTGTTGAGGCAAAATAGGCTAAGCTTTTCTTGGGAACATGGTTCATATGCATTAGCAGAATCTATTCTGGAAGTTCAGTTAATTCCTAGAAACCAGATATAAACTAGAGAAAAATTACATTAATGCTGTTTGACCATCTAATTTCAGAACCAGTATATGTGTGAACACAAATCAGATTTACAATGCACCAAAACCAGATACCACCAACTTCTCTACCACAAGTCACTCTATCCACCTTTCCTCACAGAACAGCCTTTGTTTAGACCATTTTTCAAGACATCTTGGACTAAAAGAACCTGCTGGCTCTACTTAGAAAGATCTGACAGCCAAGAGCAAGTGAAAAAGGAAAATCACCCAAGCATAGCCACTGTTTTATTCATCCTTCTCTTTCTGATAACAGCAAGACTTTTTCTAGAAATTCAACCTCTACTTTTTTCAAAAAGGCCTGGGTTTTGATGGCATTAGTACTCTTCTACTTACCTAATTCCATTATGAATTTATCAGATTCAGCTGAGTTATTTCTAATTAATTCAGTCATGGCCATTATTTAGCCAATACTTTATTCAATGTATATATAAATATGTACTCTACCATACCCATCTTATTCATACAGGATCTGTGTTGAAGTTTCTTTTTCCCTTAACACATTCTGCTTTAACTCCTTACTTTTCAGAGCTGACCATTCATTCCATTCCTTCATGGCTCATGGCAACATGTGCCTCTGACAACTGATACATGAAAACAACCAGTCCTACTGGAGTAGCCATTGTAGTAGTTTCAGTCTGAGCTAGTGTCTTTTCTTCTTTATATATTAGTAATTTTATAAACCAGAAAAAAATCATGCCATTTTAACTGCAAGATAACTCATGTGCTCTGCAGAAGCTAGGCTTCAATCAGCCTTTCCATATCAAAACAGAAATATAAGTCTAGGAACAGAACCCTTTCAATTTCTTCCAGCTTCCTCATTTCTTACATTTTGACCTCCATATTAATGTTTACAACAGCCTTATTTTTGGTATCATAGAATCATAGCCAGGTTGGAAGGGACCTCTGAGATCATCAAGTCCAACCCTTGATCCACTACCACTGTGGTTACTAGACCATGGCACTAAGTGCCACATCCAGTCTCATCTTAAAAACCTCCAGGGATAGAGAATTCACCACTTCCCTGGGCAGCCCATTCCAATGTCTGATTACTCTCTCTGTAAAGAATTTCTTCCTAATATCCAACCTAAACTTCCCCTGCTTAAGACCATGCCCTCTTGTCTTACTGATAGCCGCCTGGGAGAAGAGACCAACCCCCACCTGGCTACAACCTCCTTTCAGGTAGTTGTAGAGAGTGATGAAGTCTCCCCTGAGCCTCCTCTTCTCCAGGCTGAACAACCCCAGCTCCCTCAGCCTCTCCTCATAGGACTTCTGCTTGAGTCCCTTCACCAACCTCGTTGCTCTTCTCTGGACCTGCTCCAGCACCTTGATTTCCTTCCTGAACTGAGGGGCCCAGAACTGGACACAGTACTCCAGGTGTGGCCTCACCAGCGCTGAGTACAGCAGAAGAATCACTTCCCTGGACTTATTTGCCACACTGTTCCTGATCCAGGCCAGGATGCCCTTGGCCTTCTTGGCCACCTGGGCACACTGCTGGCTTATGTTCAGCTTCCTGTCAACCCAGAGACTTCCTGGTCCCTTTCTGTCTGACTGCTCTCCAGCCACTCTGTGCCCAGCCTGTAGTGCTGCAGGGTGTTGCTATGACCAAAGTGCAGGACCCAGCACTTGGCCTTGTTGAACCTCATCCTGTTGGATTCAGCCCAACTCTCCAGTCTGTCCAGGTCCCTCTGCAGAGCCCTCTTGCCTTCCAGCTGATTGACGCTCCCCCACAACTTATCGTCATCTGCAAACTTGCTAATGGTGGACTCAATCCCCTCATCTAAATCATCGATAAATATATTAAACAGAACTGGGCCTGACACTGATTGCCAGGGGACACCACTAGTGACCGGCTGCCAACTGGATGCAGCACCTTTCACCACCATGAGATAAAAAAGTCCCATTTCATAGTATGAAATTAAGTAGTTCTGGGTCATTTTGTGCATCTACTGCCAGTGAAGTACAACACATACCAGTTCTCAAATATTACTTCGGCTTTTATACAGCATGTTACAAACCTCTGAAATATTCTCTAAGTATATAGTTTCATTGCTCTGTCTAGAAACAGTCTATCTGAGTCTAAATACATATGCCTTGGTAAGATTTCCCAGTATCCTTTGCTCTATCGAGATGCTCTTCTGATCCAAGCTTACTCTATTATCTCAGAGAATATCAGCACAATTGATGAGCCACATTCATTTAAAGTAAAAAAATATGCAGAAAATTATAAAATGTGGTAGTAGGGTAGGGCTTGGAGGAGCTCCTATGGAAAAAGAGCAAGACAAGGCACACTACAGACCTCCTGCATCTGACAGGGAAGAAAGTCTTGACATCACCTAGCTGACAGAAAGGGTGCTGTTTATGTCCGCAGGTATGTTTTCCTTGGCCATGAATTTAATTGATCCCAGTTGATAGAAATCTTTGGTATATTTCCTCATCATCTCTTAGGTGCATTATTTGTCACATCTGATTGCAGTGCACTAGATTTTAATCAAATAATCAGATATATTCATTGCCTGGATGAACGGCAGGAACACAACAGTCTCCTCAGCCAGGAGCCATGTGTGAAAACAGCTTTGCACAGCACTTTCAATTAACCTCTCCTGTTTATCAACTCCTCCCATTTCCTGCTTTCCAGTCTCTTGATAGCATCATTAGCAACCAGTATTTACATAAAATCTATTATTTGTTTCTATCTCCTGTATCAAAACACTTACAGAACTCATAACAAAATAATGAAAGTGGCTGAAGATAATTCTGGTTTATTTTTTTAGTTAATAAAAAAAGAGATGACGGAGAAGGATTTTTAAAATATCTCTTTTTCGAGTGCTCTGGTAAGCTTACTGAGGATGATGATTGTGGATGATTTTTAATTTGTTTTATCCTCCTGCTCCTTCACTTTTGGTGAGCAGCTGTTTTGCTTCTCTTTTGTATAAGATGGTAAATTTCCTTTTTTTTTTTTTCCCTGTTATTGTGTTGCTCTCTTACAAGGCTCTCTGGACCAAAAATTAATCAGTCCCCTGCAACTTGTGACCTGCACCTTTCGATCTTTCACACCAGCAGGAGTTTGACATACTGACATTTGATAAATAAAAACTACAGCCTGTGAAAGAAACACTGCAAAGTACTTTAGCCTGTTGGCCTTTTTCTTTACCTCCACCTTCATAATTATTATGGATCACAAAACTCCAGAGGTCTTTCTGAGGGCCTCTAGACAACAGAATAAGAGAACAATTGAGTTATGAGATGAAATGTTAAAAAGATAAGAGTTTAACCTCCTCAGTAATGAACTGCCAAGTGGGGGAAGAAGGGATATGCATTTATTACAGTACAGCTTATCGTACTTCTTCCTCTCTCCCTCCAAGAACACTAGTTGCATCCCAAATGCTTTCAGAGCATTGCTAAAACTGGAACCAGTCTCCTTGCCTGTATGAGGGAGGTGGCTTCCAATAGACTTAATTCAGATTGAGTAGAAGTGCAAAAGCCAAGATAGAGTCAAGACAGATGATCAGGATACGGAGTTTGGGTTCAAGAATCAAACTGAGCCCTAAATTAACACAGATTTAAGGAGGACCCCAAAAAATCTGAATCAAAATTAGCATTTGAACTCTGATTATAAAGATCTTTGTCTTATGTTACTTCCACATTAGGAATAAACCTCATGTATTTCAATAGAAACCAAGGAAAAGAATAATTTTACTTCCCTATTTGTAAACCTGCAGACCCATGAACAGTTTCAGAGTGTGCCTAACATCCAGTGTAAAGGACAAAGAAAGGCACAATGTGTATATATTGGCCTATAAGAATACCACACCTGAATATGGGAGAATTAGATTCAAAATTCAACACACAAAGTACTCTGATCATTAGGACATTCATATACTATGGTGCCCCTCCCTTCTATCCTTTCTCTTGAAGATTTCTTCTGTGAATATGTAGAATCAAGTCCTCACTGCAAAGATCCAAAAGAATGTATAGTCCCATTGTAGCTTTCATATTTTCAGCATATCTACACAGACTTTTCAGAAAATTATAGCACACTCTATCTGAACTCAATGCTGAGATTATTAACCAAAACACCATAAGACAAGCTATGTGTTTGCAGAGTTTTTGATGCAAAACCATCTCACATCTGCTATTATAAAGTACATGCACATCTCTCTTGAATCCACCTGTAACACTGGCCACAAATAAAATGAAACTAAGACAGTTCTGGAATAAAATATTTAGAAACACTTCAGAATACATGGCTGCCTGAACATCAGACATTTGCCTAAGATAACTACGTCTTCCTCTGAATGAGTTGAATGCTTTGTATGTGTTAATTTATGATGTACTTCTTGAGCTTTAAGTCAATTTTCAAATACTTTATCTTTAAATCTGAATCATACAAATATATCATGCATGGAATCCCAGTTAAGGACAGCTGATTTCTAATGTGAGTTCTGGTCTTGTCCCTTGGGAGCAACCTGTTGAGCTCAATTGGTAACGGATGTCTCCATCAATTAAGCTCCTGGGACAAATACTCAGAGTTGTTAGTCTCCTTCCTGTAAGATATGTGAATATGAAGGCACATGGGCTGCCTCCAAAATCCAAGATGAGAAGTTTTCCAAGTAACAAGGTCCCAAGTTTCCAAGTAATCCTCCGTGGACTTGTACATGAAGATAATGCTAATAAAGAACAGACTGCTGTTAGCTTCCAAACTTTGCATGAGTTCATCAATAGAAGTAAGTTAGGAAAAAGATCACCTTTGCCTTTTGGAAATCTGCTTTGAGTAGATGAATCTATGAAAAAGTATTTTCTTATCATCTAAAGCTAGGGACAGGCAGAGCACAACTTCATCAGAGTTCAGAAAAATACTGGGAACCAAAGCCAAGAATTTGGATCACTTATAAGGATAGACAAGGTAGAGAGAAGACTGTGGTTGGGACAGTTCAATGACAGAAATGTGCCTGCAATTTATGATTACGAGACAGTCTGGCTGGAATTTTGAGATCTGGCTATTTACTATGAGCAAACAGCAGCAGCATGTTGAAAAATGTCAGGGAACAAAAAAGATTAGGAAGACTGTGAACAGAGCCCAAGTCTCTTCCTGCTCCAGGTCAGTGCCCAAAGGCTAAGTGTTTGGTTATTCTACGATTGACCTTGGGCATTCTCATGTTCTCCGAATTGAAGTGGAGCAGCACAGCACTGACTTAACTATGAATGCCTAAAGGAAAGATTTCACATCTCTCACCCCAGTACTAGAGTGACCTCTGAGCAAAGATCAGTTCTTGGTTCTTTAAACCTTTTTCCTTCATATTTCTTCCTTCAACAATTTAGGCAACTCCACCTCATCTTGAGCTACCTCTTCCCATACACCACATAAGGAGCCCAGCTACACAGCTCAGAGTTTAGGAATATGGTGGATGGCAAGGTGTGAGGGTTTTCACTGCCACACAGAGGACAGGAGTTCTGCACCAACTATTGCTATTGAAAAGAAAATTACTGGAGAAGATGAAAACATATAACAAGTGATTTAGGTAGTTACTTCTACAGGTGAAGAATTAAACAAGTTCAACTGTAAATGTTGGAATTAAGCATGAGCATAGATAATTGTTCAATGAGATTTGTTTCTAAATCTTGACTCTGTTTGATTTCCTCAGACACAAACTGAAGAGCAGAAGTCATGACCTTCCATCAGCACATGCAAAGCGGGAAGTGTGTTCCCTCTGCTGTTTGTCCTGACAAACAGGTACATCTTTCTTCAGTATAGCATCAATAACCATTACTTTATTGACATTGACAGAATTATTGCCACTGCATTACAAAGAGAATGCAAAGCAAAATGAAGTCTACTGCAGCATACAGGACTCGGGATTATTGCTACTTTTGAGAGAAAAAATAGAGATCTGGATATTTGCTGCTCACAAAGACTTGATATACTGATTTCTTTTTCTCCCAATTTCCAAATAGCCCTACCCAATTTCTCATCAGGGATTTGGATTACTGTAAATTTACTCTCAGCAGTATTATGATACTGCTGACACAGCAGTAAATACAGCATCAGTTGCTACAGCAGAAGGCAATCACAGCAATTTACACACATCTCTGTTCACTTATACTGGCCCATCAGACATTTTAAACAGAGACAGCCATCCTGCTTAACAAGCAAGATTGTGGACCAGGAAAAGGGTTCAGTCCAGCAGCTATTATTAGCCCTGGAATGTGCAAGATTTCATCCCTTCCATCCTCAGAGACACCCCTTCATCAAACACATAGCTATATCTTCCTCACTAACTTTACATGTAGGTAAGCATCAAAGTTTCAAGAAAAACTTTTGGTCGCAGTTCTGGTGGCTGGCAGCTTTTGTTACAGGATACACTAACTAAAAAGCCTGTCATTTTGATGAAAGCAGTAATTATCAATATTTTGAGCCTACTAGGGGATTATTCTTATTCTGTCCAGGGTTTGTTGAGCTTTCTAGATGCATGCTTGTTATACTTTGTTTTCCCCTAACTTTAAATTTGTCTTTTTTTTCCTATCTTTCAGTTACCTGTGAGGTTTGTACTTTTGCTTATCTTTGAATTCAAACCTGACCTTTCCTATTCTGATACAATGTTAGACGAGTTCTTTGTCTTTATTTTATTAGATTTTCCTTCCAGGACTTTTCACATTTTGTGGTTCAAGGTTTCTCTCAACAAATGAATGCCTTAAATGCCTTGAGTTATGAATATCTGCATCATTAAAATTGGTAATGGCAGCTTTATCGTTTTTTGGTTTTTTTTAGTTTGAGTGAAGAGTAGCTAATGTGAAAAGAAATGTACCCTTTCAGCATGCATTTCATGAAGCCCATAGGCACTTTGTTTTCCCAGATTGGTTTTAACTGATTTTAGACTCCTAGGAAAAAGTCCAATAGCTAGGGAAACATAGGATAAAACAATTCCAAGGTAAGCTACACCTGGATGGTGGAATATGTTACTTGAAATGTTAAACAAAACAATAACTGTTAACCCAGCAGATTGAAAAAAAATAATTAAAAAAAATGCAAAAATCAGTATACCTTATGTGAATCTGATTTGTCAAATCACGATACAGATAGTGTTATCCCAGCTGTTACCAAATCAGCTGGGTTTACAGGTGTGCTAGCTAGACTTGCTAAATCTAGATTTCTTCACTCAAACCAGTGATTTACAGTCATGGTTTTCATTCTTTATTTATTTTTAGTAATGTCAGTACTAAAACCTTGCACTGCACTGACTCAGAACAGCTTGCTGGAGCCACTGGGTTGTCCAGGCTCTCTAGGTTGCCAGCTTTCTAAACTCTTCTGAGATATTGGCTCTGTTTAAAGCTGCTGCAGTTTTAAATTTCTCAGGCTATTTGGTTGTATTCTTGTACACATGAACATATTTTTAGTGCTTTGGGTTTTGGTTTTTTTAAATGAAACTGTGTGCTTTTGTCTAGTGATAAAGATGAACAGCAATGAAGCCTAGAGTGGTGCTTCTTTTACCACGGTGAAGATGACGAAGGGAAAGAAAAATGAATATGCCAAAGTTTACTACAAGAACTTTGGAAATTGGTGAAGATTTCTAAGACATGCTTCCTAAGCAGCTGAATTTCAGCATTTCATAGTGAATCTGGAAAGAGCGTTTTGAGACTGGACTATTTTGGTTACTGTAGAATAGTGGTTAACAAGTTCTACCAAAGGAAATCAGTGACAGCAGTTGTGGGAAAAAGACTGGGGGTAAAATTAATGAAATGTGGATAACAGTTCAGAAATTATAGGGAAAAATGTGGTTGCTACTCCCTGGATAACAGAGTTGAATGTGGTCAGCATGCCTGACTTCCCACACACAATACAATCCAAGGGGGCTAAACAGAGGATGGAGAAAAGTGCAGACACCACAGCCAGGCTCTGTTAAAAGCCTTGCAGAGGAGGGAACTCAGTGGTACTTTTTATCTGATTCCGGACGGATTTCTGATGTAGAATATACTGCCTTGAAATCAAAAAATGAATTGTTCAAGTCATTATTAGCCTTTGAGAGGGACACAAGAGAAAAATTGGAAATTCAAGTTGATAAACTTACGGTTGAAAATTATCATCTTAAAATTGGGAATAACCTCCTTAAAACTGAGATTGACCACCTTAAAACTCTGCTCACGGCAGCTGAGCGCAGAGATAAACTGTTGCTGGAATAAAAACCCCCTGTTTTGGATAGGTGGCTCCACAACTCAGTACATTATACAGACCCTGAGCCTTGGGATATTTGGTATGATAGTGAGGACGATAAGACTGAAGAGGACCCTGATTCCAAATCTGATGAGGGTAACTATAAGATCTGCACTACTGTGCACACTATTCCTTGGTCTCTGACAGAATTGGCAAAATTGAGGAGAAATATTCAAGGAAACCAGAAAACTCTGAAGTTGAAATGATGTTTATACATACTCCTGATTCCCCTGACAGTGGAAATATAGAGGGGGATCACTGTGATAACAAACTAGGGGAAAATGATCCTTTATCTCCTTCAAATTCCTCTGTGCATGAAGCTGGGTCCACTACAGAAACTTGAGATGGACAGAGGGACCATAACCATAAAACAACTCAATTCAATCCAATTCAAGTAGCTAATTTGCAAAGGCATTATGACCATAAGCCAGGCGAGACTGAAATCCAACAAGTAGAATCTTCTCAATGTATACATAATACTGGCCCATACATTAGGATTTTGGTAAGTTCTTGTCAACAGTTGATAACGTTTCTAATAGATATGGGAGCACAACCTTTGATATTAGTGCAGTGAGATGCCAGCAAGCTGGGTGTACGACCCAGATGGCAAAAAGTTAAAAACACTGGAGTAAATGGAGCAAGTGTTATCTGCCAAGCTCCTAAGGTTAATGTATGGCTTCTAGATGAGAAGTGGATGTTGGCTACTCACTCTGGAATTAAAGATCGCAAAGACTAATCAAATTTAAAGGGTTTGAGAAAATCTCCTCTTTTATGTGACAGTAGTACATTGTATGTGCTGTTGAAATGGGAAATGAATTGAGTTTATTCTACACACAATTATCTAAACCAACAGAATTATTCTTAACTCAGTCAGTTTATTAGGAGAAAGCTTTTAATATTCTAATATGTAAATGCCTGTGTTTCTTTTTATGAGTCCTTTATAGAGAAAGAAATTAAAAAGACCTATTTGGGCACTCACACACGTATAAATGAACACACACACTTTCTACTGCCTGCTTTTTTCTCACCTTTGAGAGGTGAGAAAAAGAGAAACATGATGTGAAAAAAGCCAAAAGTCATTCCCAAAACAATGACCTACAACCCTTGGGCTCAGGTGTCCCCAACAGAATATGTGGTTAGAAGACTAACATATTAGATGTTCTAAAACAAACTTGCCTAAATGATCAGACTTCAGCCCAACTAATTGCTTTCATGGTGGTGAATGAGTATTCCAGTCCTGTTCTCTTGGGAATTGCATTTTGCAGGATATGTATTTTTACCACACAACATTTTGCAACATCAGAAGCCTCTCACACACAATGTACAAAAACTGCAGGCTCAGGAGTCCAACATTCAAATTCTGCCAGTGCTTTCACGCAGTCCTATTGAAACATCTTTTTCAGCCCGCAATGATTTGTAGAAGTTTGGAAATTATTTTTCTTAACCAACAGAAATGCAATGTACTGTATTCCTGGTTAATGTGAGTGAGAGATTGTTTGGGGAAAAGTATGTAACACCTCTTCAGCATGGAAATCCAGCAGCAGATCAGGACAAGATCTTGCAGCATTTGTCCACTGCAGCAGAAGGAGAGTAACAATGAAATGGAGGAGAAAGGGATCAGCTACCTGCAGAGGAATTTCAGCTACTCTTGATATAACATCAGTTCTAGGTACTTAAAAGAAGCCTTGAGTGAAGAAAGTTTTGCAATCTTGACTAAACATGAGAGTTAGCTACATTTTAGTATGACAACAGGTCTAAGTCTGGAGTTATCCATGCATATCATCCATTTGCTATGTTATCAGTATTTAGTACAAGAGCTTTCTTAACCATCTGGGAAAATGGCTTTTAGCTGGCAATGGACACATCTCCTTTGCTGCTGGCAAAAACATAACAGGTTTGTTCTTGGTAGGGAGATTACTGCAAAGTTCCTGATGAAGACATGAAAAGGTACACTTGGTGCAGGCTAAAAGCAGTTCCTGATCTGACTCAGAATCTTTAGGGATCCCTATTCCCTGTGCCAGTCTGGGATACCAAAATGGAAGAGAGCTTTTTTTCTAATTGAGCCTTTGCTGATCATACAAATTAACTCAGAGTGAATTATTGCATACCAGACAAAATAATATCCAGGGTGAGTTAATTCCAGGACGATGTCAAATACTAATAGAACTAACATTCCTCAACTCTTCAGAGCTCTTTTGTGCTGGCCAATGAGGCTACTTGCTAGCCAACTGGACTGTATTAAAGAACTGCCTAAATATCATGGCCAAGCATGTACTCATGAGGCTCCTGAGCAATCTCAGCCATGTGCTATGATGGATACTTTGCTAAATGCAGCATGAAATCAAAATAAGTGAGCAAACCTCACCTAATTTGAGTGCATGAGAGGTTGGTACAGTGCCCTACCCCATCTGGTCCCTAGCAGTCCACATTGGCCATATTATCATAGCACAAGATGAGATCTGGTTGCACAACATACTTTCACAGCTCCCAATTTCTTTGGAAAGAAATCTAGGTGCATGTCAGGATGACAGCTATGGTAAACTTCTGTTGTCACTTCTCCCATGTGACTTGGTGGGAGAAGGAGTCTAGTTCAGAGTATACCTCTCCCCAACATGGATAGAAGGTGTCTTCCAAATGTTATGATGCCACTAATAATATATCCTATTCTAATATACAAGTCGATGGGGGAGAGAAGGTATGGTTCAGACTTCCTGGTATGAGTTGCTGCTCGTTGGTTGTAGACTTCTTGGGAAAACATGGTAACTACTCCGGAGCTTTTGCATTTCAGAGGAGAAGGTTTGCTAGCTAAGGTTGACTCTGCTCAGACTTTAATCCTTTTAAGAATTGGAAAATCTTTTCCATTGTTGATCTCTCTTCACTCTTGTGACCACAGGAAGACACATTCTCCAAATACACAACTTTTGCCTTTGTTTCCCCTCAGATTTTTTCAGGAATCGGGGAGTTAATCAAATTTCTGTCCTTAAAGACTTGGTAAAGAAGAGAAAAATAATAAGTAATTGTTGGATTTTGCCTATTTTCAAGGCAGGAAAAAATCTGAATTCTGCATTGGCATAACTGTGTGTCTTCTCCCAGAACTGATAATCTGCACGAATGGTACAGCTGAGCTTTATTCTCCGTAGAGTGATTCTGCAGAGAGTCATGGTGTGCCACATCTTACAGAGGTTATGAGAGCAGCTGAGCAAGGAAAGTAAGCAAGTTGTCCAGGGTGTTAGCAATAGGGTTTTACTTTGCATCTTGTGTTGTGATTTTTAGGAAAAACAAAGGCAAAGTTAAATTGGACGTTTGAGATGGAAAATGTTAAGACTTGTATACGCATTTAGTGGCTGCCTTTCCTTTGAATGATGTGTCACTGATCTCTGTGACCAAAAAACAGATGAAGTATCCACTTAGGACAACAAAGGAAAGCTCAACAGGAGATGAACTAATATTATTCACCAGAATGGTCCCCTGCCATGAGCAGCTGAAGAATTAAAGGACAAACTTCAACAAAATAAAAAAGCAGTTTGGTTTAGTCCCATGGAACCAAAAGAGAACATTCACTGTACCTTAAAATATATTTTGTGTCTCCTGCAGAAAGTCTGCTGTGAAAGAAATGGAGTTTTTTAATAACTATTTAGAGCCTCAGGGGTTCAGAGCATCCTCTCATTCACATTACTGCTGCCTTACTATCTGAATGCATTTTCATGTGCATCCTAATCAGTCCATTCACTGTTTGAATGCTATTTTTGATGCCAGGAAGAAATGTCTGAGTAGAACACTTTAAGAGCTCTCTCTTCATAGGGAATGATGAAAATACTTCAACATACTTTTCAGACTCTATTATAAACTGCATCTGATAATGGAAAAGCTCTATCTTCTAGCAATGCATTAGAAAAATTATTTTTAAGCTCTGTTTGCTCATCACAGGATTTAATACGTGGTTTTATTTTTTAAATCTTACATGTCGAAAGAAAGATGACACGTAGTGCAAGGCACAAGGCAAGTTTCCTGCAGAAGGAAAGAAACAACATCTGGAAGTTAAAAGAAGGGGAGAAATATGTGAATAGTTCAAGAATAGCAGCAAAGCATTATGATTAGAAGTATGTGAAACAAGAAAGGGAATTGGACAGATGGCAGGTGGGAATGAGGGAAAATTCCTCTTACAGAGCCATTTGGTCATGGGTGCAATCAGCAAACAGCCTATGTAATGTTTGTAATGTTAAACAGGTAATGTTCAAACTCTGTGGTGGTATTTAGTAATCACCTTAGAAAATATTTTATATTAGTTCTGTGTGATAAAGTTAAATTTATGGTCTCTAAAGGCTTTGGACTATATATAGATGTTTTCTTTCAGGAGGTTTTGGGTTTATTTTGTTGAAAAGAGTGTCATTCCTCACTGAAGTCCTGGCTACTACTGCAATCCTTAGTGGCTCCATTCATCTGGTGTTATGCACTAGAGCACCTCCCTTGTGAAGAAAGGCTGAGAAAGTTGGGGCTGTTCAGCCTGGAGAGGAGAAGGTTGCGTGGAGACACCATAGCAACCGTCCAGTATCTGAAGGGGACCTAAAAGGAAGCTGGGGAGGGACTTTTGATCAGGAACTGCAGTGATAGCACAAGGAGTACTGGTTTCAAACTGAAAGAGGGAAAAATTAGGGAATAAATTCTTTACTGTGAGGGTGGTAAGGCAGTGCAACAGGTTGCCCAAAGAAGCTGTTGATGCCCCATCCCTGGAACTATTCCAGGCCAGCTTAGATGTGGCTTTGAGCAAGCTGATCTAGTGGAAGGTGTCCCTGCCTAGGGCAGGGGATTGGAACTAGATGATCTTTAACGTTCCCTCCAACCCAAACTATTCTATGATTCTATTCAAATACAAATACATTTCCAAATGCCCAATAAAATGCAAATTACTTCTGAGCAAGGTCATACACCATTCTCTGTAATAAAAGAAGTGAAGAGCCATCTCTAGTTTTCTAAGCCAGTGTAGACTCCCTTACCTTCATCTGGAATTGTATTTTTGTTAGCACTGACTTAAAATACATCCTTGTTGTGATGATTATGCTCAAATGCTTTCTAACCCTTTGCTTCAGAGATCAGGAGACATCAGCAGTGATAAGCCCCACGCAGGTACACAGGGCTATCTACGTGCCTATGAGTGCAGTAATGTAAATTGCAAACAGGATGGTTTTAATCCTGGGAACCAAGGACTGGAAATGGATTCAACTGTAGCCTCATAACCAGCCTTTAAAATGAGGTGCTGGAGGATATCCATTCAATAGGAAATGAAAGAAAATCAATGGATTTTCATGCTGAAGACATGAAAAGCAGTCTAGAAGAGCAGTTGGGCAATCCTCAATCCAGGAAACTTGCTAACATAACACCCTGTTGATCTACAGTTTTTACAAAAGGTATCCTTTACCTCTGCTAATTTCAGCATTTAATATATCCTTAACCTCAGTTAAGTTCATTTCCATACACAAGCCCCTTACAAATTTGATATTGGCTAACCCTTCTTATAACTTAATACAAATGTAATATCAAAACTTCTCATTAAGTTTGAATGGGGTGAAAATGTCTCAGAAATTAGAGGATATTTCAGATATTCTGTAATGATATTGATTTTCTACTGAAGAGATGGAAAATAGCCTCCTAGAAAATTTTTTTTCTTTTTTTTTGAGGGGGAAACAAATAAAGATGGGAACCTAACGTAGAGTGAATTAGAGCAAATTTATTAGTCCATTTTGGAGATGGAATTTCTTGTCATTTCATTGATATATGAGTTATGCAAAATATTAAACATCCTTAATTTATTCATGGAATAGTTTAAAGGCATTGCTAGTATTTACTATTAGCTCTGTAGAGACAATCAGGCACTGAGAAAAGCACACAGCCCCTTCAGATGTCTAAATCATCTTTTACATGTATGTCCATGATCATTAGAAAAGAAATAATATATCTGCTCACTGTGTAGTTTTTTCTTACATGTTTTATATGGTTTTTAAATAAAAAGGATCACATTTTATTGACTTGCTCTGCTCACTTTAACACAACAAAATAATTTTTAAATGGAAATGGTTGCAGGAAGCATAGTGTCTACGTTAATGGAAGTAATATCCAAAGTCTAAATTTAATTTCTTCTCCTCTGTGTTATCTTCAGAGAACCTTCTGTATCACTTGGATGTCATATCTTGGGGTAGGAGGCTGGGAGGAATATGACATTCACCTCCTGTTTCTAATACACAGGGTAATGGAAAAAAACATAAATGTAGACCCAACGATTCATAAAATCTTTTCAGTGGTTAGATTGCTGGACTTCTGCATGAGGACGGATGTAAGTACTAGTCACAAAGACATTGATTATACCAGTAGACTGAAGTACAGTACAGTCTGAATGCAAAACTACATGCGTAGCTTAACTTAAGCACACTGTTATGAAGTGGATTAGGCCCATGGCTAGATACCAGGAGATGCTTCTACTTCTAAGTTAATCAAAATACCATGCATATCTATAATAAGTAAGAAAAAAAAAAAAGCTAAGCTTTAAATAAGTACAGTTCATCAACACTACTATTAATGCTAACTTTGCACTAGTTTATTTTTTCAGTCAGAATCAGCCCTGATTCTAAAATATGCCAACAATTCAACTTATATCAATTAATTTTAAGAAAAACATCTTGAGCCTTATTAAGTAATCTTTTTTTGTCATTATAGATTATAACAGTATAAAGATTTCACCTATTATGGTTAAATACTCTACAGCTAAGAAGAATTATTTTATTTTATTTCATTTACAGGATACACCCACCCATATTTGTAAATTGATTCATGTGTTCAAAAATAGATACATTTATATTTACACTTGAGACATTTCTATGCAGCTTTTCATTCATTTTTTTTCCACAGCTACAGCTGAATAAGCTAAAATTGCAACAAAGAACCCATCATAGTAGAGATATACTATTTTATATGGCATTATAATTTATCAGATACATTTGAAAGTAGACTGCAAATATGTGAGAGAACATTTGCATGATGCATATGAATTATCAATCACAGTCTTCATACACAGGACATCTCAGTTTTCAAAGAATAAAAAATAATCCTCTGTTTTAAATAGTGTAAGTTCACTGAAGCTATACTAGAAAATTAATAGAATGATGAAAAAAAAGGCATAATAATTAGGTACACTATAACCCAAATCACACAGTATCCAGGTTGACAGGAGCTTTAGGGATCTGAAGGCTGGATGGGAAGAAGGAATCCCACTTAGAAGTAAAGCAATAATGCAATAACAAAAGGATCATCCTCAGCATTCTTCAAGATGACACAGAAGAGGTTTTACAAGAAGCTATGGCACTATCCTCACCATCCACACTGTCTGGTACGCCATATCTTCCAGATGAGATGACAAGTCAGGTGCTGTACCACCGTACAGTCATCATTTAAGTCACACTCTGGTTGCACTCAGTCCTTGAGAAAGCACAGATACTCTGCTTAGCCATTTGCAACCAGCAATTAGTTTCCCAGGAGTGCTCATATACATAGGAAAGATCAGGGAAAGCATTAAGTAGCTGTGAAGGTTTATGCAAAACTGTCCATTAGTATTCAGGCAAAATTATTCATATTGCTAACTTAGAAGCTCTTGGTGTGTTTAGGAGTCATCCAGTTACAAAACCAACTAAAACTGTATGACTTAGCTGAACAATCCCAGCATGAATAACAAATCAAGAACAGTCACAGAAAGTAGATTGTCAGTAATCTGTAGGGAGAAATGGTTCATGTAATAGCCTATACTGAAAAATTCAAAATAATCAACAACTTCATGAAAAAAAACCAATGCTTAACGGTAAACTACTCACACACAGAAAATAAAATATTCAGTATTGTGTTTCTGATGAATAGCTGGTCTTTTGCTGTTGTGCTAGTGTGTGGTAGAACTGCAGCATTGCCCCAAGCTGCTACTGTAACTGGAACACCAGCATGCTCCACAGGGACAGAGGTAGCTTGATCAGTGCATCTTTGCCATTGTTTAATCTCAAAAGCTCTTAAAACTGTTAGAAATCACTTTTTTATATTCACAATCATTAGATTTTTTTCCTATACAGACCTTAATTCTACATATTTGAAAAAAGACACTAAAACAAACTGCTCAATGCACAAAAGAAAACATGTTCTCCCCAATTTTTCATTTCCTCACACAACCTTTCAAATATGAGACTATTTTAACTGTATCTAATGTAGTGTGGAATGCTGGGGTATGATGAATAGTTGAAATAGATGTTAGCTATCAAGGTGCCCCTAAAAATGGCCTACTGTATAATTTCTTCCACCAAACTATAGTCACTCCACAGAAATAAATATATAGCTAGTTAGCTATATAAACAGACACTAAAAATGTGTAACAGTATTAGACATTAGACTGCAGCATGCAGGAGTAAGGATTGGTTTGTTCCCCTCTATTTAGCTCTTGTGGGGTCACATTTGAATAACTGTACCTATTTTGGGGTACCCCAGTGTAAGAAAGGTATTGGAACACTGGAAAAAAATCCAGCAGAAGATCCCAATATGTTCAGAGGCAGGAACACTTGAGATAAAGGGAGAGGCTGAGACAGATGAGTCTCTTCACCCTTAAGACAAGACTCAAAGGGAGACCTTTACACTGTCTACAACTACCTTA
Organism: Lepidothrix coronata; assembly: GCF_001604755.1. Lineage (NCBI taxonomy): Eukaryota > Metazoa > Chordata > Aves > Passeriformes > Pipridae > Lepidothrix > Lepidothrix coronata. The sequence goes on along the minus strand of NW_016690248.1, from coordinate 3,215,304 downwards.
TAAGAAGGTAGAATCAGATTAATCTTGATGCTGCACAGCAACAGGATAAGAGGCAAAGAAATGAAGATGGAACATGGAAAATTATTATTAGATCCAAAGGAAAAAACAAACAAACAAACCCCCAAACCTTGAGGGTGGTCAAATACTGAGAAAGGGGCCCAGACAGTTTGTGGAACCACAGTCTGGGGAGGTGTTAAAGACCTGATGGGCATGGCCATGAGCAACCTCATCTGACTTACTCACTTTGAGCATGGCGTTGGACTAATTGATCTCTGGAGTTCCCTTCCAACCTAAATCATTGTATGATTCTGTGACCTTAAATATACACATATATTGAACAAAAAGCTAAACATGAGCATACAGAAGTTAGTTACTCAGAAGATCAAATATCGAATCTGGTGTTCGGGAGAAGAAGATTGGACGTTACTATTTGAAGTTATTCAGTGTACCATTTATGCGCAAAACCAGGTGACATTTAAAATTTTCAGAGATACACTAAAAATCATGAAAACAAGTAAGAATTAGAAAGACCTTTCCAAGTATAGCATTTTAAATGACTTGTTATTTTTGGACCTACATTACCCCACAATTAAGAAGGGTTTTGATGGTATTTGAGAAATCTGCACTATAAATATATAGTTCATCTCAACTTTTTCCATATACTGGACCTGCACAGAGGAAGCCAAAGCCACTTAAAATCACACTAGCAAGCTTGAGAATAGTTAACATTTTGTTCTGACTTATGTCAGCTGGGCAGAAATTTAGATGCGTAGAAATGTAGTCTTTATGCACCAAATGAAAAAAAAAAAAAAAGAGAAAATTCTCAAGTTCAGTGTGTACATAATTTCAGTCATTTTATTCTTAAAACTGTCTGAGTATAACAGTGAACACATTGCATCAACATGCAAAAACCAGACAGTTACAACTATCAGTTTGAGAACTAAGTTTAATATCTACTGCCTTAGTGAGTGAAAATAAATTGTAAATTCCCATTTCTCCATCTCATAAAATAGTATTTGTCTACATCTTTTGTAATGTGAAGGAAATGAAAATAGTTAAATAACATAGTAAGGAAAGGAAATTACTAAATTACAGTTTTGTTATTAGTAACAATAAAGACATTACCTGCTGTTCAGAAAAGTAAAAAATTACATTTTTTAAAGGTTATTCCAAATGTCATAGTATTAAAGCATAATTAAAATCAATATAAAACCAGAAAAGGAAGGTCAAAGAAGCTGTATGCTGCCCACCACTCCCCCCCGATAAACAGCACTGGTTAACTGGTGACAATGGATGAGGAGAAGGCTGAGGTACTCAACAACTTTTTTGCCTCAGTCTTCAGCGGCAATGTCTCTTCCCAGACCTCTTGAGTGCGTGGACAGCAGGATGGGGATGGGGGAGGAAAGTGTCTGTAAAATCAGATTTATGACCACCTGAAGAACCTGAGCATACAGGGGACATAGCACTATGAGACTGTGGAGTACTAGGCATAACCATGTTGTCTCAAACATTCTGACTGTTGCAACAGGAAAGTTGTGATTGAAAGAGAGGGTCCTGCAGAGGTGGGGCAGCACTGTCCTGAGCCAACTTCCTGTTCCACCTTGAGACTTGTGCTCTGTGCACCTGGGTTGACTCCCACCCAATTCACTTCCTGGAGGGTTCAAAAGGGGCTGGCTGAGCATGTGTAAAAAAGTCTAGTTTACATAATAGGTGTGCACCAGATTACCATAAAAGGAAGTGGATTGGTCCCCCTCACCTCTCTTTTGCTTTCTTTGTCTCACTACCCCAGATTCATCACAGGATCTAAAGACTGATTTTTTTTTTGTTCTCTTTCTCTTTTTTCCACCTTTATTTTTCTCCTCCTTAGCTTTGCCTGGGCAAAGTGCAGCTATCATATTCTATCCTGTACTCCATACTGGTTTGCTGTGGGAGTGGGCAGCTTGTGGAACTGTGTTGTAACTAGTTAGCAAGCACCTTTGAGAAGTAGTGTGTTGTGGCCTGGTAGCCAGCACTTCAGAGGAGTTTGTGGGAGTTAGGAGCTTGTTGAAGAGTCCTGTAAAATTAAAGGCATTTTAGCCAACATTCTTGAGACTAAATAGTTGCCGGAGTTAAGGCAACTATATAGTAAAAGCATAAGAGTTGCCTGAAACATGGACTGGTGTCTTTGTTCAGTCTGATGAGAATTTATAATGAACATCATGCCCCCTACTGATGGGTCATGACAAGGACTTGATGAGATGCATCCCAGAGTCCTGAGGGAATTGGCTGATGTAGTTGCCAAGCCATTCTCCATGATATTTCATAAGTCATGGCAGCCAAGTGAAGTCCCAGGTGACTGGAAAAAAGGAAACATTGTACCCATCTTTAAAAAGCATGGAAAGGAGGACCCTGGGAACTATGGACTTGTCAGCGTCACTTCTGTGCCAAGGAAGATCTTGGAACAGATCCTCCTATAAGCTATGCTAAGGCACATGGAGATAAGGGAGATGATTTGAGACAGTCAGTATGGCTTTAGCAAGAGAAAATCCTGCCTGACCTGCCTAGTGGCCTATGATGGGGTGACTGCATCAGCGGATAAGGGAAAAAAAAGGACCACAGATGTTATCTATCTGGACTCCTGCAAAGCCTTTGACAGATTCCCCCAAAACATCCTTCTATCTAAATTGGAGAGAGATGGATTCAATGAATGGACTGTTAGATGGATAAGAAAGTGGTGGGATGATCTCATCCAGAGGGTTGTGGTCAATGGCTCAGAGTCCAGATGGACATGAATGACAATGCTATCCCTCAAGGGTCCATATTAAGACCAGTGTTACTTAATATCCTCATTAATGACATAGATGAAGGGATAGAGTACACCTGCAGAAAATTTGTACATGGCATCTAGCTGAGTGGTGCACTCGACACACCTGAAGGATGGGATGACATGCAGAGGGACCTGGACAAGCTTGAGCAGTGGGCCATGCGAATCTCATGACATTTCACAAGATCAAGTGCAAGGTGCTGCACCTGGGTCAGGGCAACCCCTGGTATCAATACAGGCTGGGGGATGAACAGATCAAGAGTAGTTCTGCAGAGAAGGACCTGGGGTTGCTGCGTGAGAGGCTGGACATGATCCAGCAATGCGCACTTGCAGCCCAGGAAGCCAATTGTATCCCGGGCTGCATCAAGAGCAGCAGGACCAGCAGGTCAAGAGAGGGGATTCTGACCCTTTCCTCTGCTCTGGTGAGACCTCTCCTGGAGCACAGCATCCAGCTTTGGGGTGCCAGCACAGGAAGGGCATCAACCTGTTGGAGTGAGTCCAGAAGAGGGCCACCAAGTTGATCAGAGGGATGGAGCACCTCTTGTACAAGCGGATGAGAGAATTAGGATTGTTCAGCCTGGAAAAGAGAAGGCTTTGGATGACCTAATTGCTGCCTTCCAGTACCTGAAGGGGACTAAAAGAAAGATGGAGATAGAAACTGTTTACCGGAGTATGTAGTGACAGGACAAGAGGGAATTGCTTCAAACTGAAAGAGAGTAGGTATAGACCAGATATTAGGAAGAAATTCTTTACTCTGAGGGTGGTGAGGCACTAGAAAAGTTTTCCCAGAGAAGCTGGAAATGTTCAAGGCCAGGTTGGATGGAGCTCTGAGAAACCTGGTCTAATGAAAGGTGTCCCTGCCCTGGGGATTGGAACTAGATGATCTTTAAGGTCCCTTCAAACCCAAGCCATTCTATGATATGCAGATAAACAATATTATCCTGCATTTCTTTCATTTTGCCTGCTACAAGACAAAATAAATTCCCCAAGTAGCTGCTGTTGAACTGGTACCAGTTTGGCAATTTTTACTATCAAGGGACTAATATTTATGGGAAAATATTTTATATTTTGAGGAAGCACTCTCCTGAGCTATCACTGTGCTTTTAGCACTGCAGATGTCTCTGAATATTTCTTCACAACCAGTTGCTGTAAAAATAAGTATATACAGATGGAAGTACAGAAAAATGATGCAGAGTTATAGTACCCCAGGCACTGATATTTTATGCACTTTTTAATGTTACATTTAAAAATTTTATGAGCATCTACTCTGCTAACCAACTCCATCTCTGTTCCTGGGGGTTAAAGTGTGGCTTTATATACCACAAGTATTTCAGGTAAGTTGGTTTGAGAACCTAGCAATGAAGGGAAGAAACCTGTTTTCAGAATCCCAGTGGTGGGGTATATGACGTAAGCTGGAAGTAGTAGGTTCTGCATTAATTCCTTACATTAAATGCTGGAAGAAGCATTGTTTCTGTGATCACTGTGATACTTGAGGTCAGCTGGATGACTTAAAGATCCTTTTCTCCTTTTAATTTATAAATGTAAGCATAGTTGTTTGACTGAGAGTGTCCAACCAAGGCAACAAATACAATACATGTAGCAATCAGAATACAAAAGCAGCTCGGGGAGCCAAGAGCAGCTTCCAAACATTAGTTAAAAAAATGAGAATAGACTAAAGAAAGGCTATTAGCATAGCATAAAACCTCCTGTAAGTATTCTTTCTTATGTAAGTCCCATATTTGCCATTAAGCCTTTCCTTATTTACAGGGACTTTCCAAAGTTTGATCACAAAGATATTTACACAAAATTTGCAATGTACAGAACTTACAGCAATGGTTTACTGGTATCTCAGAAAAGGGAAGACAGAAGAGTGGTGTGAAGATGTGCTAGCTTTGAGATACAGTCCAGTTCCCTACCAGTACCTAACCACTTCTTCCACCATCACAGAATACTGTCTAAGCTGTAACGCCACAAAATTCAGAGCTGATAGTATGGGCAGAATGATTTTTGAACATGCTTTCTCAAACCTTAATTTAACCTTCACTAGCAATTATGAATTGGTTGATAGATGTAATTCAGCAAAGCTTCTGATGGAACATAGTTTCAAAACATTAGCAGTAGGTGATTTGCATTTAACATTTACTGTACAACCAAATTGCTACTATTATATTAAAGGTGTGGTAATTTATCATTGCACAATTAGCTGAAAAGCCTGGCAATATAAATTAGTGCCTCTTTAATACACTAAGAAAGCTCAAACTCCTACTAAGATTTTGTTTCATTTATTAAAGCAGTGCAAAATCCCTTTAAAAGAAATATGTGTAATGTCTGCTGATCTTAATTCTTAACTCCAGGAAGACAGAAGATAAAAGACATGTCCATGATGAGCCTAATCTAACATCTCAGTTCTTTACATAATCTCACATACATAAGCATGGAAGGATCACAAGTAAGACTAAATGAGAATAACTGTTTGCAGTACTCATTTTAACACAATGTCTAGTACTTCTAACAACTGCAGTTATCATCTGAAATACTACATGTGTCTGTGGCAATGTATAGCCATGTACAACTATTTAAAATAAAAAATTATAAACATTTTGAGCTATTTTGCCTTTACATTATGCTTATCCTCAGCATCCATAGCATTTTGCTTGTGTACTCCAGTGAACAGCAATTGAGTGTCTAAGTATTTCTAAAGCTTAAATTACTAGTGTGTCACCAATTAAGCAAACTTCTTCATGACACATTCAGATGAAAGCCCACACTGCTAAAACTGGTAAGGAAAATCAGGAATATACAATGAAGTGCAAATGTATACTTATTGTTTAGCCTGCTATAGTATGTCAGCTGACGCTGAAGCAGAAGCTGCTGAAGTACTAATATTCATGTGCAAATTATTTCCATGGTGTCAATACCTACACAGTGAATGGCTATTTGAACATCTCAAATAGATATACTGTACTAAGGCAAAATGAAAAGAAGTCCCAGAGGTAATAATGCTAAGAATCTTAGAAAAACCAAAAAATTTAAAAAGTGTATCTAAAGTAAAAGTGTCTGTGTGTGGCTTAAAAGTCACTGTAGAAGTGGTTGGCATCCTTATTCAACCACATATATGTGGAGGCTAATGGGATATAATCCATTTTGTTAATTCACAAAACAGCCTACATTCATAACTACGCTCCATTACAACTCATAAGTAAGTTAAGTGTTGATGGTTTTATAATGTTTCCTAAGGACATGCAGTTCATAACTAGGTATTTGATAAAAGAAACTGAAAAAAGTTAGTGAAGTAAGCCTACCATGTCACCATATCTGTCAAGAAGCCACACAAATCATAGCTAGCTAATTTTGGAGGGAAAAAATAAAAATGCCTCTTAGAACACAATCATCCACTTCCAGAAGAATGACTAGTAATCTCCAGAGCAGACATCCCCTTCGCTCCCAAAACTTCTGTGAAATGAAGATGTAATTTATGGGATTGTAGTACAGAGTAATCCCAAATCTTCGTTCGCAAAGCCTAGCCATGATGATGAGTACAGAGCAAGTAATCTCATCATTTCCAGGTAACAATGACAAAATATATAATCCATAATAGAGTTGGGTATAAAGGTAAACCAAAAAACAGGAGAGGCCCTGTGTTTTTAGATAGAATTCAGAAGGTTTTGTCAATCTCTGACAAAGCTAAACAGTTGGCTGATTTAGATTCATAGTGGAAAAGCTTGTACTCTTGAAAACCTCAAAGGGAGACATGTGCCTTTAAAAGGCAATCTACAAATTCCCCTCAGCAAAGAATTTTGTCCTGGGACAATATATTTGATGACTCACCAGTGGCTGATAAGGCATTAGCTGCCCTCTGGAAAGCTCCTTGAGCAACATCCTTTTTTCACCTCTCAGCAATGAAGACAGATATCTGTAATTGCAGGTTAGTGCACATTTGCAGTCAAAATAGCAGTTAATCACAGATGACAGCAAAAAGCCATGATCGGTAAGAAAACACACTAAGAATGGTATATAATTCCCTCCAGATAAACCCCTGGTGTAAGCAGGACAGAATATTAACCAAGACAAATTAATGTCTCGAGAAGACATTGCCAAGCAAATGACATCTAGTCATTTGAAAGATGTTCCATGCATCAGACTCTATTCTGAGGTAATACCCCTTAAAAATACTACTCCAGAGTGTCTGACTTGGCCTGTGTTTTAGTCATATACTTTCTTACACAAGATGTAAACATCAAAATAGCACACAGTGTTGGTAAAGAAAATTCAAAATAGAGTGTGTGAAGGTGCGTGCTGCATAGATTATGTCATAATTTACCATGCCAGACCTATGATGCCATCTGACCTTACCAGCTAGCTTGCTGCTCTTCTCCTATGGCTGACAGTGGGCCAGATAACTGCAGATGGCCAGATGCCTGCAGAAATAACAATTTAGGTTATTTAGGTCAGCAAGTGCCTTCCAGCTAAGGGGGGAGAACATGAAGAAGAGACCACTTCTGCTCCACAAGGCTGACAAAAGTTGCAACAGAAAGAAGATACTGAAATACCATCAAAATACAGTGAGTGGTATATTTAAAGCAGAAGACTAAGAACAAGAGAAGTCTCTCTGAAGGTAAATTTCTCAGGTAGGATTTGCCTTATTCAATAGTAGATGTTTACAAAGTAGCTGTCCACGTCAACTACTCACCCTAGGCTACCCTCAAGAAAAACCAGTTCTTTAGACCATTTACACTCTAGAAGCATCTGGGATTTTTCCTCCCTTAAATATCCAGGGAGTATAGATGCCTTTTTCAAAATTTGACATCTACACTTATGACCTTTGGGGAGGAATCAGACTCATAACTGGCTAGAATGCATATAGTGCTATGAAAGAGAGAAAAAATACAGGATTATACAAAAGATCACTTTGAATTTGTTCACAGATTTAGCCATAGAATTTTACACTCTTAAATTTATCAAGGGAAGTTGCTGTTGGTTTTGTTTTGATGGGTTTTAAGGGTTTTTTTGGGCAGGACATTTTGTTTTCCCTATAAGTATATTCTGGGAGAGGTGAAAATATGCTGCACATTTTGAGACAAAAAATATTCCATAACATCAATATATGTCCTAAAAGCTCTGAATACTGAAACTAAGTGGGCATTCATTTTTTTTTTTTTTTTAATAAACAACTAGAATAACCTTTAAACTTCGCTGTATCTGGCTTTCAGACTGTGGTAATTGGTTTGGTCATTTCCATATTCCAAATAAGACATTTCCCTTTGTTGTACATTTTGATACTTTTCAGCTATTTTACTATTTTAATCCTTTAGGGAATAGGGTAGCAAACTTCAGGGTAGCATTTTCTGCTATATTTAAGGTGAACTACATACCCACTGCAGTAGCCAATTGATTGTCAAGCATTTGCTATACAGACATTTTTTTAAGGTCATTCTACACTTGCAAAGATTTAACCTTCTGCCAGTTTAACTAGAGGAAAGTGGAACAACCTTTGTCTAATAAGATGGTCTGCCCTTGCAACATTTAACAGTGGTAAATAAGACCCTCTGGGGTCATACTTCTACCAATATGGTGAGGTCAGAATTTTATCTCAGCAAAAAAAAGTTTTGTCCTTAAGCAAATTGAGATCCCCCAGCCATCTTCCACAACAAATGGACAATTGGAAAACTTCAAAATAATATATATGTCATAAGACATCTTCCTCCCTTCCTTCTAAAAAATCTGTCAGGAAAGATGGACAAAGGAATCAGAAAGAAAGCATATTTTTATCAGTAAGGAAAAAAGAGGGGTAAATATGCACATAGTTTGTTGCCTATGCTGTTTCTAGACAAAAAAAACAGCACTAAAGTTTTTTCAGTATGAAGGATCCGAAAATATGTCTAAAAGTTAGACCAAAGCTTTCCTTTGGTTCACAGAGTGTTTGCATCAGGTTCCTCTGTTCCTGTAAGATACAGCTGTTACCTACTACTGTTTCTAGGCAATAAATAATGAAATACATTCATCTGTTTCTTCCAGTTTCATAACTGTAACTAATAGTTCTTAATGTTATGTATCTCATACAGTATTTCTGTGCTCTGTTTTTCCAAATATTTTTGTTCTACAACTGATGTGCTCCATAAATTACCCACCTCTTTAAATTGGACAGCAAGTGTTCACAGTGTTGATAATGTTCTCAACTGAATTGTAGTTTATACAGCAGATCCACTTTATTTCCTCTAAAGAGAAGTTCTGTTTGGTTTTGACTATTCATGGTATTTAACTAATGACACATTTTTTCACACCCATTGGAGCATTTCTGAGAGAAGCTATATATTTACATTTCATGTACAGCTTTGCAGTCTTTAACAAGCAGTCTGTGTGTCTTTGAGAAAGGTGTGCATATTCCCTGCTCCTTCCAAACACCGTTAGATTTGCCAACATTCTGAGACTTTTTTCACTATTCTTAAAAA